>NC_085845.1:94591651-94886651 GCF_035594765.1 Anolis carolinensis | reverse complement strand
GTATGTGTGTATGTGTATTCAGATACACAATGCAAGAGAAAAGTAACAAAGAGGAGAGACCTACCAGCACCCTACATTACCCGCTGAGTTTTAGCAATATGCTACATGCTCTTCAGAAGACTCAGAAATGAAAGATCAGGTCATGATCAAATCTGGTTCTACTTAATTGTTTCACTCATTGGGATGTCAGCTACATAGGCTTTTCCATCTCTTTCTCACAAGCAATGTCAAACTGATTTACAGCTGCTTCCTTCTATTTTAGCAAGACTGCTAAATAAATCCCTT
Organism: Anolis carolinensis; assembly: GCF_035594765.1. NCBI lineage: Eukaryota > Metazoa > Chordata > Lepidosauria > Squamata > Anolidae > Anolis > Anolis carolinensis. The sequence continues at coordinate 94,886,366 of NC_085845.1, read as the reverse complement.
GCACATTACCATGAACAATTGCTATTCCACTTCCATATAAAACAAATTTAGAATAATTAAGAAGCCTCCTGCTTGACTTCCAATAGAAATTTAATTGCTTCACAGCTTGAAGCCAATGGGACTGTAGATAAAAACAAAATAAACAGAAGAAAGGGAGGTTTGGAACGGACACTGTTTAGAAGGACTTGGGATACTATAATCCTTTCTTTCAAATATTAGTTCGTGGAATTGCAAAACTACCACACTCAATGGCTTTTCCAGAAATAACCACTACCATATGAAAGAGTTTCATTCAAGTCCCTTCTAAACCTATTAGCAAATATTCATATTGCAGAGAATCCTCAGAATAAGGGAAGGGAGAACGCTTCAAAGTTGATAATGTTCAGATGTTGCATGAAGCAGACCTTATAGCTTGGACATTTTGTTGCTCTAATATTGATGAAGCTTTAAGGAATGTGAGCAGTACAATTTTGTAAAGCTCACACCATGGACTGTGAAATTTATTTTCCTCAACAGCTGCTGCTTTGCTGAAGCCCATGATCCCATTGAGGATCATATCTCCCCATCCCCCAACATAATGGCATAGAACCAAACATCATATACTGCATTCTACAGGAAGAGAGTTTATTATAACGCTGAGCTAATAATTCTTAACAAATACATTATTCAGTGAATTCTCTTTCTTTCTTGAAAGCAGAGTGAAACTTCCAGTTATGTGACACTTTGATCTGCTCATGGAATTGAAGGTCAATAATTCACACTATATCAAGTTTAGATTGGCTGTATGCATCAGAGTGTATCTCGTCCTCGAATGGTGATCAAAAATTCACAGGAAGGAAATATATGATAAGGAACTACAATAGTTTACACACCAGAAACAGTACATTTGGGCCATTAAATGAATCACAGCACACAGAAAGAGTTGTCTGTGTATGGTATAATCAAAATGGACCAAACAAATGCAGAAGGCATATAAATGATCAGGTTAATAATCTAGATTATACCAAAAATTGTTACTGATATCATTGTTATAATGCAGATTCTGCTCCACTGTTTGCTTCAAATGCAGAGGGCATTTTTCACTTGGGTCTAATTATTATATTTAGACAATGATCTTCACTTCAAAACACTCAGAGTATTGTATATTTTTGTAAGAATATTTTTAATCACCCATGAACAGAGATTCTAATGTGGTTGTATTTCTTTATTTATGGCATTTGTACCCCGCCCTTCTCACCCCGAAGGGGACTCAGAGCAGCCTTACAAAGGCAACAATTCAATGCCACATCAACAACAAATATAAAATAAACATATGCATTAAACGTACATTTAAGAGCCATATAAAAATTAAAACACATTATTAAAATCACACAATCCGAGATCATAGCCAAAAAAGCCGTTCCTGTTGATAATGCACATTTTCGATCTTCACTTATTTCGCTGCATTATGGGCCAAAGTCTTGGTCCCAGAATCATGTTTTTACTTGCTATATAAAGGTCAGGAGGGAGGAAGCTGACCTGATTTCACTGGGGAGGAAGGTCCATAGCCGAGGGGCCTCCACTGAGAAGGCCCTGTCCCTCAATCCCACCAACCACAGCTGTCCCACAATCCCACCAACCAGAGCAGGGCCTCCCCTGACAATTTTAACTTCTGAGTTGGCTCATAGAGGGAGACACATTTGGATAGGTAAGCTGAGCCAGAAACATTTAAGGCTTTATAGGCTAAAGCCAGTACTTTGAATTGTGCTCAGTAGCAGACAGGCAGCCAGTGGAGCTGACATAACAGGGGAATTGTATGCTCCCTGTTTGATGATCCAATGAGAAATCTGGCTGCCACCCGTTGGACCACTTGAAGCTTCCAAAAAATCTTACACAGTCTTCACAAATGCAATCTACAATCTTGAACAGAACAGCAAGAGCCAAAACAATGCCAACAACAAAGCAACAATGAGAATTATTCATATTAAACATATATGCCCACCCAAAAGGATCATCTCTACATACAAAAATAGCTAAACTAGATAGCCAGCTCAAGGGTCAGCATTTTCAAATAGCCAAGTTACACTAAACACCAAAATATAAAACCTGGTGCAAAACCTAAGAAGATTCTTTTGAAGTTTCTTCAAATAGAAAAGCCTCCTTCAGAGGCCGGGAAGAAATATGTAGGATAGGTTTGATCAGTTTTACGATGTAATTGGCACAATATTTCATCAGATATACAGATCTATCGTGTTTCCCTGAAAATAAGACAGTGTCTTAGATTAATTTTTGGTCCCAAAGATGCTCTAGGTCTTATTTTCAGGGGATGTCTTATTTTTCCATAAAGAAGAATTCACATTTATTGTTGAACAAAAAAAAAAAAAAGAACACTTATTACAGTAGTTGTCATCACAAACCAGCATAACCAAACAAACTGAATCCTATCAAGAATTTCTTGTTACTACCATTATTTCCGTGTACAACACTCTATGGTACGTACATTAACTGATCCTGTATGCTCCGATGTTCTGTTTGGCGGGCATGCTTCCAAACAAAAACTTTGCTAGGTCTTACTTTAGGGGGAGGCCTTATATTTAGTAATTCAGCAAAACCTCTACTGGGTCTTATTTTCTGGGGATGTCTTATTTTAGGGGAAACAGGGTATGTACTTACATTAGAAATCACTTGCAACATACCGTAATACCTTGACTTAAGAGTTTGATTTGTTCCGTGACTTTTATCTCAAAGCAAAATTTCCCATTTAAATGCTGCTAATCCATTCTGTAACTCTGAACCCCCAATTTTTGTTATATGTTTAAAAATAGAAAATGTACTTCACAAACAATGAATAATGTATAAATGCACATTCACATCTATATATATAAAAGAGTGATGACATCAGGGCAGCGGACAAAACAACAAAACTACAGGCCCCCCCAACCTCGAAATTTGACAACACAACCCATCATCCACGCCTCTAGGTTGATACAACAAAAAGAAAAGAAAAATAAAGTCCTAATTAGAGGGAGAGGAATAATTGTTTTTATCCAATTGCTGCCAGTTACAAGGCTAAGTTCCACCCACTTGGTCTCCTAGCAACCCACTCAGCCCAGGGGACAGGCACAAGAGTTTGGTGAGACCCCTAAGGGCCATCCAGCCCAACAGGACACAATCCAAGCATTCACAACACATGGACAACATATAAATACTATACAATACTACACAGGGACATAGACCCCCCTCTACCCTCACCACTTTCCCAGTACACAAACAACCAAATGCATACTCAACATAAAGACAACCATACAACAGACATTCAATACCACCACTACCTCAACAAGTTCTCACCAACACCACCAGACAACGCCACAGCAACGCGTGGCCGGGCATAGCTAGTGCAACAATAAAAAAGAAAGGTCAACTTTAATATGGTAGAAGCACAAACTCTTGGCACAATGGTAGAAACACAAAGCACAAAGTGAAGAGGAAGAAGCATCATTTTCTTCATACTGTACTCATTCTAGCCTCGCTCCCTCCCTTTATCTCTGTCCTTTTTTCTTTTCATGAAGCCAAACATATTAGGAATAAAAAGTACAAAAAATCAACTAACCCCAAATTCCTCAAAGAAGACAAGAGCAAAGCAGACAGCAATCTCCCAAAGCAGACAAGAGCATTAGGCTTGGTGGCTGCTCCCTTGAAGCCCTAAAACCTTGGACTCTTGTGCTAGCACTCCCTCTGCCGCTAGCTCTCAACTCAAAATGCTTCTCATGTCAAAGTGAAACCCTGGCCAAGTGACAGCTCTTAACTCAAAACACTATTAAGTTGGGACACTCTTGAATAGATGTTCCAATGTACTCTCAATTTGCCCTGAGGTGGCAGGGACAATGTCAATTAATCCCACCCCATTTTTCGGGTTCCTCTGTTTTCTCCCACATTCTCATTGCTCACTTTAATCACCTCGAACTGAATTCAAGGTGAAAAGGAATTTACACTCAGCAGTACATAGATGAGCAATAGAGCTACAATTTTTATTTCCTAGTTGGTTTAGACAAAGGCAAACAGCTACAGTTTCTTCTAGCCTGCCTGTTCGTATTCATCAATAACGTTTGCTACACTTTGAATATTGTTTGGACACAGGTTCCCTGTTTTCATCTGTAAAATGTTGGAGAGCATAACACTAGAATGCAAATTTCATAAGCAATAAGACCAGCTTTGTTTTACAAGGGACACGTTTAGGATGTGTGGGAGTATCACTTAGACTGTAATTTCACATACCTATATTTAGAACATAGCCCACTAAACACCTTCATCCAGAGTTTGACAGCCACATTTCCCTTGGTTTTAGTGCACATTTTACCTGCACTACACAGATATTTGATAGCTCTGTACATTTATTCATGTGTATGGGTGCATCTATGGCTCCTTCTATGCTGCCATATAAAATCCAGATTATCTATTTTGAACTGGATTATATGGCAGTGTAGACTCATATAATCCCATTCAAAGCAGATAATGTGGATTGTATGGCAATGTAGAAGAGGCCTAAATTGTAGAATTAATGAACTTTGACACCACTTAAACTGCCAGTGTTCAATGCTATGGAATCCTGGTAGCTGTAGTTTGGTGAAACATCAACACTGTTTGACAGAAGAGGCTACAGACCTTCTAAAACTACAACTACCGGAGTTCCATAGCATTCAACCATGGCATTTAAAATTGTGTCAAACTGCATTAATTCTATTAGGAAGATGCAACCTCCTAGGTTTCAGTCCCCACTCCCTCCCACAACCTTGGGTTTTGCCTCAAGGGGTCAACATTTTGTTTACCTGGAAGGTCATCTAGCCATCCTCTAGCCCCTATTCTGTCCTCCAAAACTTATGTGAGGGGCCTGCCAACCATACAGCTCCCTATGGAGAGCTCTGTAGTCACATCAGAATGATACTTCAGGAAGTGAGAGGAGGAGGAAGCATTATTCTGACCCAACTACAGAGCTCTCCAGAGAGGTCTGAATGGTTGGCAGTCCCCTTGGGTATGTTTGGGGAGCAAATGGGGGGCTGGGAGGGGAGTGGTGCCATCTTGTTCCTCTGGATTTTGGGAAACCAAAGAAGTGGGATGACTGTGGGGAAGCAGTCCCGGAAATCAGTTGCTACAAGTCCGGATCTTTACGGGTGTTTTTAAAACCTGGATTAAACCAAGTAAATTTGGTTTACTCCATTTTGAAACATATTAGCCTGAAATATAATCTGGATTCCCCAGGCTAATCTATTTTTAAGCCTGAGTTTTAGCACCCCAAGTTAAAACTAAGTAGATGGTAGCTACTTGAATTGTCATTTTCAACATACATCTAACACCTCACCTATGCTAGAAGGTGGGGGATGTGTCATCCTCCAGAAATTGTTGGACTGTAACACCCGCCAGCCCTAGCCAGCATACTCAATAGTCATTTGTCATGGAAGATGTAGTTCCTCACCTGCTGGAAGGCCACACATTCCTTATCCTTGGTCTAAGAAGTACCAGTAATTGATGTAGGTTAAAATCTGTTAACAGTACAGCTGTATGCACAAATAAATATTTTAGTTGATGCAGCTATGCAAGAGGTTAAGCATTTCCCTGTTCTTACACAGTTTACTTTCAATAAGCTTCTTGGAGCTTTTGTTGCATATGTTACTTCCTGTATGTTTCTGCAGTCACCAGTCTACGTATCATGAGGGAATTCAAAAAGCTATATAAATGGTCAATAAACATCATCCCCCTCCAAACTAGAAAATAACTTAGACAATGACCAAATGGGCTGAATTTTTTTTCTAATCCCTTTCCTGTCCCAGGGATCCATGTTTCTTAAAGAATGAGAATTTCTAAATTAGTGATGACTACACACTGAAGTTTCATCATCTTTGTCTGGCAGCATGAAAAGAACCAGGACACTAGATTTACTAACACTAAGTATCCCCAACTGCAATGTTTTTCAATATTCACTGACCCAAGTTTCCTTAGGAAGGTTGAAAACAGATGAATGTTACTGAATAGCATACAGTAAATCACCTTGAAAATATTAATCCTACATTAAGTGAAACTTTTTGTTTCCAATGAAGTTGCACCAGAAAGCTCTCAACAGATGGTGTTGTCATTTTGAAAGCAGAGAGATAAGAGAACAGAAACAGCCGCGTCCATCCCATTCATGTTTTCTAACTTCCACTGATGCTCAGTTCTCCAACAGAAATGAAAAATAAAATAGCATCTTGAATGAAGTGAATGCACCATGTTGTCTACTTCATGCCAAATAACTTCAAACCATTTCAAGCCCTGCTGGAGAAAGCCCACAGAAGCTGTTGCTGACAAGATGCAGTTAAGAGAGGAGCTGAGAACAAAGCTTTGTCAAAACAGCCCTGCAGCCAACAAGATGACAACAATAGTCCCGAACTCACAATTATTTTTCTAAAGGAGACGACATTCATTATCAAATCATATATTTTAAGGCAAGGGAGAGGAAGATTTGGCTCTCTTCATTTTGTTGAACTGCAGTTCCCATCAACCTTACTAAGCACAGCCAATAGTTAATGGTTCGGGATGCAGAATGTGCATGACAACTTGTGATAGTAATCATCACCAATGGTATTCCCAGCCAAAGGTGACAATTTAGCTGCAATGTTGATTTGGCTGCTTCATGTGAAAAAATCAATCTGTAGTATTCTAGATACCTTTGAAGCTCAACAGCATTCCAGAGCAGGCTTACCCACATCTGATATGCTTTTCTAAAGGAAACACATGATGAGTCCAAGCACACACAGGGTGGTGCCTATGGTGAAGACATTAGGAAAATAGTATGGTAAGGAAATTAGTAAAGGGAATTATTATATTCAAACATGAATATATCCACAGTCACCTGAAAAGTGAAATACTTGTGACATCTTAGCCCCAGTTTTGTGATAGCATGCTATGATCAATTTCTGAAGCATTGGCAGATATTAGTACTTACACTTATTCCAGTCTTGATGCCCTATTAACTGAATAACTACTGGGTAAGGTTTGACAACTGCTTATTTTGTTATACTATATACTTTTCAATTCGTACAGCTAAAGGATAAGGACAAAAATGTTGGAGGACTGAGACTAAGATTGTGGTGTGTTCATGCTGTCAGCAAGGAGAGAACTGGCCAGGTGAAATAATTCTTTGACAGACATCACTGCTAATTTCAGTGGTGTTGTCCTGAGACAACGAAAATGCTTTCTCTGAATCACACATTGTTGAAATATTTGCAGCCATCAAGTATATGGTATATGGAATTTCTGAGTGATGCTGATTGTGCAATGTTAGTCACATCTTTTTATGGCCTTCAACACTCCTTCCACTTTATCACACAAGGGGCTTTTGGCTCCTTGCTACTCTTCGGCCACGGGGCTTGCAGAGCGCCATCACATGACATACCGTCACTCATGACGGTAAGGTAAGTGACTTTTGGGTAGCTCTGATGGAGCTACCTGCATCTTTGGGCTTTTCCCCCATGTGATGGGGGAAATGGCAATGCACATTGCCACCCTTTCCCCATCTGATGGGGGCAGGACACCAACGCCCAATACCCATATGTGATGGGGTGTGCATGGGTCACCATGGGATGCCCCACATGCCTTCCATTTCACTGGTAATTGCCAGAAAAATGGAACGAAGTTGAGAGGGGAGGGGCATGTGTTTGATGAAGTCTCTTGAATCTCTAGGCTTACCTTATTCTGACCTAAAAAGAAGAGGAATAATTGCTTCTGGAAGTCTTTAGACTCAACAATGTAGTTTTTAAGTCAGGTTGCTGAGCATAAAAAATAATACTTGGTTTTAAGAATCAGAGTTCAAGTTCCAACCACTTTGATTATTTGGTTTATTTTTCAGTATACTTTGGAAGTGTCCTAGGGCCTAATAGTGGCCCTAAGACCTGCTACAGCTGCCTATAACTGATCCAGATATACTTCAATGTGGCTTATCCTTCAATTTAAAGTGCAATGTGGCCTATTTATTATTTACATAATTTATATACTGCCTTCCTCCCCTAGGGGACCCAAAGCTGTTTACAGCATACTATACAAACAATTAACATAGTGTTAAAATGGTCAAACCCATAGCATTTAAAACATCCCAAATAAAAACAGATTAAAGCATCGCAAGTAAAACAGTTAAAATCTCACTACCCTGAAGGATACCCTGAAATATAAGCTAACACAGCAACTAGACGTAGATCCATTGTCTCCTCAATGACTGTGAAATAACATTAAATATAAAACCCTTTCAGTTTACTTGGCTGGAAAGGCATGCTGGAACTCTGCTTTTTGTTTGTTTCAGATCAGGAACATATGGTGGCTTGTGAACTGAGCAGGATTACTTTGTCATTGTAAGAAATAATTACTGCATTACTCCATTATTATAAGAAAGACAGAATTATGTCAATTAATTTGCTTTCTATATCATTTGTAATTTTAAAAACTCTCTAATTTTCTCTACTCTGGCCACCTCCATCCAAACAATCCTCTTAAAATAACATGAATGTATTTTAGGAACAAGTAGGAACAAATTGCTATGCGAAGATGCAGGCTTTCAGATGTCTAGGCCTAACCTTTAGAAATTTTGTTCTTCAATGCAAGAATGAAATAAATGACATCACTTATATGCAGTATATCTGGAATCTCTGGACTTTGCCACAGATGTAAAGGAATGGATTATTATAAATATGAATATAATACTATGACCCCAAATTGGGTTTTCTACTTAGGGTGAAGAACCGTAACCTCTTTGAGAATCTGTGCTTAGAAGGGTAGTTCCAGTCTCAAGACCAAATTCCCAGTTTCCATGGGACTCCCATATTATTCATCAGTGTTGTGGGATACAACACCAGAGAGAAACAAAAGGAGGGATTCTGTGAGTAGGGGGTGGGAGAAGCTGTGGATATTCAGCATTTGTGGTCTTTCCAAGCTCCTGGTAGTCATCATCTACTAAGCCAGCTGCAGGCGAAACATGGCATCCCTTAAACCAAGAACAGACATTCCTGAAAACCTTACAAGTATGTTAATTTTTTTTACAAAATTGTCAGAGTACTCAGTGGGCATGTAATTTTGGTTTTATTCTTGCCATTAAGTTTATGTCTGCCTGTCTGTGTATCTGGATTGTGTTACAAATATAGGAAAAGAGACAAACACATTCAAAGAGCATTCTTTAAAAATGCTAGAATTTAGTTAACAAGAGAAGATAGAAAATGCTACAGACCACTTGCTATTTAATCTCCCTGAAACACTCAGAGAGTTTTGATCATCATTCCTGTTTGCTCTCACATTCCATGCAATCTCTAGCCAAGACACAGTAAACGCCTTCCCAAACACTCAAATGCGCAGCCTAAGGAATGTCCACCTTAAGCCCAATGTACTCTGTGTTTCTTTGTTGGTTGTACATCTTCAAGGAAGGTAAAACAGTGAATGATTAGATAAATAATATATCTAATGAGATAAGTGAATAATTAGATTGCATAAAAATGATCACTAGTGTAGCTGACCAGATTGCTAGAGTAGAATTAGATCCACACCGCTGGGCTACCAAAGAATAAAATGAATGTGGAGGGCATTTTGAGCAGCTTTTTGGCCCTTGCTAGAAGCTTGAAGAGCCAGGCATTTAACTTTCTCATGAAATTAAAAAGAAATTACAGTAAATTTTCAGTTAATCAGAACTTAAGCAGTGGGAATTCTCAAGCAACCGGTAAAAATGTAAGAAATAATACTTTAAATAGAAATTATAATACTTATGCAGTAAAAGTATGTTGTATTAAGTTAAGTTTGTCTTTCTTTGCTTTTAATTACTATTATCCAGTATTAATATCAAGCAATATATAGTTTATGATATTGTACAGTACAGGCTATAGAATTATGATACAACACAGCACTTTTATCCCATTCCCCTGTTCCTTAGCTAAAACTTGCACTATCCCTTTCTTTTCTTCTTGTTTACAGTTGGCCATGTTTTTTGCAAGATGACACTAAAGGTTATTGGTGCTCTTCTGAGTTCAAATTGTCGTTTTATATACTAGTGGTTTTATTTGTATTGTACTGTATGTTCATTTTATGTGTTGTTTTAGGCACCTTGTGCCATATGTAAGACGCACAGAGTCCCTTCGGGGAGATGGAGGCAGGGTACAAAAATAAAGTTGTTATTATTATTATAAAAGTAATTCTCATGCAACTAGACATTACATGTATCTGGCATCTACTATTTCTTACATGATCACTGCCATTTGCTAGCTTGTGTAAAGTGGCTGCAACAGATCTTCTCTGAGAGATAGGAGAGATATTTCCTTCAGAGACACAAGGGTGTGTGGTTGTTTTTGTCACAAACATACCAGCTTGATGGATATATGCCAGCAGTCCCACTCAGGCATTCACAAGTCTTTCTCCCCTGGGATTTTTCAGAATGTGCAGAATCTACATACCAGCAACGAATGTGCAGGCCCCCATCACCCCTAGTCATTTTTGTCACGTTCAATGTGTAAAGGTAAATGTCTGCAGCAGGGAATATACTCTGCCTACAGAGGTTCACCTGAAAGCTGAAACTCTGATTTTCTGGGATTCTAATTAATATGACAAGATCCCATAGGTATAAGAGGTGTCATAATACAAACAGTTGCCCTCTATATGTGTAGGAAAGATCATGAAGGCCAATGACATTGGTGATAGGTGAGAAGATAACAAGGGAAGCAGCTATGCTTGGTTCCACTTCTCCATCTTGTATGGAAATCTCATATACTATTCTAGGACTAGAAGAGAACAAAGCTCAGTCCCTTGTTTAGGTAGCAATGATGTGACCAAGCCAGTAGTCAGGATTTTGATTTGGGAGAGGCTGAGATTTTGGTTCGGGGGGGGGGGGGGGAGGCTGAGTCTGGGTGAGAGAGGATCTACCCTAGCAAACCTTTTCTATCATCCCAATACCCCCATGCATATGGGATATATTGAGCATGGTGATCAGATCATGATATGAATAAACATAATAATTTAAATAATACCAGTATGGCCTTCTCGTGGACCAACCTGAGAATTTGAGGGGGGGGGGGGCTAAAGCCCCTCAAGCCCCCCCCCCCGGCTACATGCCTGGATGTGACTGATCCTAAGATTTTAGTGCAAACTGTTGCGAAGGAAGAGATGGAAACTGATTATATAAGCCCAGAATGGCTTGGAGTTAAAGCCGAAAAATGTTTTTTTCCTCAAACTATGGTTGCTGTTTATGCTCCCAATCCCCATAAATTCAATCTCATGTAAACTAGGGACCTCTTCAGACGGGGCTTGGGAAGCATCTTAAGATGCTTTCCCACCAGTCTATTCCACGACGTTGCTGGACTTCCTATGGAGACAGGCATGTAGCCGGGGGGGGGGGGGGAGGTGAGGGGCTTCAGCCCCCCCAAAGATTCTCAGGGTGGTCCGTGAGAAGGCCTTACTGGTATTATTTAAACTGTTACATTTATTCATATCATGATCTGATCACCATGCTCAATATATCCCATATTTGGGGGTATTGGGATAACAATACAAAAGGTTTGCTAGGGTAGACCCTCTCCCGTTCAGACTCAGCCCCCCCCCCCCCGAACCAAAATCCCAGCCCCTCCCGAAACAAAATCCTGGCTATGGGCCTGTGTGGAGGCCCTGGCCACAACTGGAAAACAAGCATCATATGATGCTTCCCACCCAACATGGGAGCCTGCCCATGTTGGGCGGGCTCCAATGAAGCCAGCACAGTTCCTTGCCACTTGGGTGGCACTTCCTACATATGATGGGGGAAGCGCCACCATGAGAGCCTGGCATGCGGGGTGATGTATTTGCCCTGCTGCCCCTCTGTTTCTTCAGCTAAGCAGGACACTTCACCTAGCTCATCTGATGAGATAAGTGTCATAAGATGAGATAAGTGTGTTTTCGTGTTAATCTCACTACAACACTTCAGTCACCAAGAAAAGAGAGATAAATGCAGATACAGGTTATAGATGAAAATAATATTCATGGTTATTTATTTCCTGTCCCCCAAAATGAGTTTCTAAATAGTCAAAGAGCCTGGTTGTTAAGAAAAATGAAATGGTGAGAATTTTATGCATTTTTCACCAAATAATCACATATCTGGAAGTGGCTACCTGAAAGCATAGTTTTATGTAAAAAATAAAATAAAATAAAATTATGATAGTGATGCAAATAACCCACACATATGTTTTGTGTTAATATCATGCAAAGCAGTATTTGATTTTGGGCTCCATGCAGTCATGCCGGCCACATGACCTTGGAGGTGTCTACGGACAATGCCCGCTCTTCGGCTTAGAAATGGAGATGAGCACCAACCCCCAGAGTCAGACATGACTGGACATAACGTCAGGGGAAACCTTTACCTTTACCTTAATTCATTTTCACTGTGAGGATTAAACTCAAATATTTACATTCCCAGTTCAGGTATTGGGCAGAACTGATGATCTTCCGCATAAATGTACTATATTTCAGCACTAAGGAGATGCCCACACAAACAACAACAACAACAACAACAACAATGGAATTACCTGTGAAGCCAAAATAATAATAATGAAGAAACCCTCAGGTCCTGTATGGCTTGGATGGGATGACCATTCTAGTCTATGTTTCTTTTATTTTTAGTCATTGAAAATAAAATGTCATATTTGGTTTTATTTTGGGGAGGCTGTTTCCCTTATGGTTACCTAAATTGTAGATAACTAAGCAACTAAAATATATGGTGGAGTAGGATTAGGGCAGGCTAGAGTGGGAGAATAAGATTCAATGCAGAAAGATCGTTAGAAAAACCTGATGAATCCAGGGATGTCAGGATAAGTTTTGTGGATATGCTCTCCTCTGACCAACACTGTTTTAACTCTTACATGTGCATGTGAAATCCTAACTTATCGCCATGATACGAAAACAAAGATAAGCTTGGGTATCTGAAAGTGGCAGCATAATGTTAAGTCAGATGGTAAGCAGACCTGAGTTTGTGAGCTGTCCCATCAAGACTAGGGAATAGGAGCTGGATGAGCATTCCTCTGGAACTGTCATGCATTTTGTGGTCTCTTAAAGAACATTCCACTGCACCAAATAAGCCTTGAAGCTATTGACATTCATCAGATATTTTTGTATCTTGACAGTTCTCAGTATTTGTTGATATCCTGTTTGTCTGAAAACACGCACTAGGTGCCAATTGTACTATTTCTAACATGTTTATGCATGTTTATTCAGTATTCTCAATTTGTCCTTGATATCACCAAGAGCACCTATCAGGGAAAGAATCACGGAGAAACAGAACCTGTATACAAAAATGTCAGTATTTACAAATGCATTCTAAAGGTTTTTGCATGTAACAAAAAATGGAAATGACCTTTTACTGTATCTTATTCATAACTTCATATCAGCCACAATATATGAGAAGCAAACATCATATAGTGTTTTTAACTGTATTTTAATAAGGAATAATACTTCATAGACAGTTTATCACCAACTAAGCTAATATTTAGAACCAATTCGATTTGTGCATAGACTTGTTTTGGCCATTTGCCTTCTTCAGAGACCTGTTCATGGTGTTTTTGACAGGGCCTGAGCAATTGGCTGCTGATCGCAGCTCCTTCTGCTCTCTTCGGGATCATGTTAGCACGCAGTGAAGCTGCTGCATGCTTGTACAGGGTTTCTCTGTGAGCCCTGTCTGTTGGGTCAATTAGAATCAGGCCCGGCCCAACACGGGACGCTAGCCACGCCCCTGCATTGGGCGCCATGTTCCCAGGGGCGCTATGAAGCCCCTGGGAGGTGGGGCCACACTTGGCCCCGCCTCTGGCACCCTGGCCCTGCCTCCCGCACTGCGAGAGGCGTGGCCGCGTGATGCGGGGCCAAGTCTGGCCCCGCCTCCTGCGGCGCATGCCGCAGCTTGGCTGGGACAGGGTGCCCACAGCGGGAGGTGTGGCCAGCCCTGCTTCCCGTGGCAGGCACCCTGTCCCAGCCAGACTGTGGCGGGAGTCCAGTCCTGGAAGGACCGGATTCCTGCCACAGCCTGCCTGGGACAGGGTGCGCAGGGTGGGAGGCGTGGCTAGCTCTGGCCCCGCCTCCCACCATGCACACCCTGGCCACGCCTCCCCCACCGCCCCCTGCCATGGGGGGCGGGGTCAGGGTGCCCGCCCGCAGCGTGGGAGAGGCGCAATTTTTTTTTTGCATACCCCCAAAAATTTCCTCGGGCAGGTCCTGATTAGAATAGAAGAAACAACCATGATGTGTCTTACACAAACTGTGTCTATTTAATGAGGCAAGCGCCTCCATTGCTCTCTTGTGTCCTGGCTCTAGATAGAGGGGCTTCAGTCTGATTGCCTTGCCGCTGCTTGTGCTCAGCTTTAGCTTTTAGCCTGGATGGCCCTCTTTCTAGCATTGAATAGTTTTGATTTTCCTTTATTTTCCTTTATTTCTTTATTCTTTATTTAGTGGGATGGGGAGTTGGAAAGTGCGGGTGGGTGAGTGGGTGGGTGTGTAGCGTTTGTGGTTGTGCTTTTCTTTTAGGGTGGCTCTGAGTTTTGAGTCACCCTTTAGACTCTACTAAAGCCTTTAGCTTCTTATCTTATCTCTCATCCCACCTCTCTTTCATAAAACTAGTACTTTTAAAAGATTGTTTTTGATAATTATAGGAATTCCAGGAATTCCAGCAAACAGCAAAGCCTCATTCTCAGAAAAATCACCTACCTACCTATCTAAACTTACCACCAATACCTAATAGTTTCTGAATCATACAGGAGTGTTTTTCTAAAAAGAGAATGTGTGCTTGTGAATGGTGGGCTGCTGGCCTCTTCTACTATGTTGTGATAACAAGAAATGCAAAAACTTTGGAAGAAGCAGCTGTTGGGGTTTTTTTATTAGTAAAGAAACTGTAATAGTGGGCTGTATGATGTGAAAGTGCATCTTCAACATTTGGCAGGAAGTAATGATGCCCTGCTGCTTTTCCTGGAGAAGTTTCAAGGTGGAACCAGCGGGAGATGCATTTTTGGGAATTTTTGAGGAGATTTTATTTCTAGGAAGAAAAAAAATCCTAAAAACCCAAATGTTATGAAACTTGGTGAGCCAGCAGTGGTAGATGTGCTCTCCAAATGTGGCCATTTTCTGGAATAGCCCTAAAAATGATTAGAAGGGGAGCCTGCAAAGCCTCCCCCTCCCCATTGCCGCCAATGGACCAGATCTAGCTGCATTTTCTGGCTGTGGTTCAAAAACACCCATTCAGGCATCTGCCTGTTTTTGGGAGGCACACGAAAATAGATCTGTGGGTCCCTTGGAATGTAGATGGCAGAAACAGCTCGAAATTCAGGCAAAATGCAGAATCCTAGAATTAATCACAGCACATCAGCAAAACAATTAAAGACCATTCTACTGAAGGAACACTTTATTATTGCAATGTAGTAAATAATTCTAAGCCTGTTTTGCATAGACTCTCCCTTCATTATACCTCTTTGCGCATTTGGGTGCAAGTTATATTACACACACCAAATGAACAAACAAAAAGCATGCAGACAACAAGCTTAGAGAAAAAAGCCACAACTTTATTTGGATGCAGACAAAGGTTGTAGACACATGGGTCTGGATCTGGTTATCAACCAATATGCTTATTGATCTTTGAGCCTGAAGATTTTGCCCAGCATCAGATTCCTTAGGAATGGCATGAGAGGCACCCTTGGTTCAGACTCAGTCTTCGTCTCACAACCACCAGGCATGACCAATAACCTCAATAGATAGGCCTCCAGAATTGCAAATCCAGCGGTGCCCATTGGGGCATGAGAAACCCATTGCCCCACATTGCCTGACTCACGTGAGCTCCCATTCTACAGAGGGAGCCATGCAGCTTCCCCCTGTTGACTTCTATTCAATATGGGAAGCCTCCTATGTTGCTGCTATGGCAGTATGCACCAGTTCACTTATACTTTTATGACAGAGCTCCACTGGAACTTGTTCTACATTGTGGGATTGGAGCCATCGGGCTCTGTCATAAAAGTATACTGATAATTCAATTTTGTATCCAAGACAAAATCTGTATCTGTCTGATAAGCTGGGCATTCAGCTTCATTCTAAGTAGTTACATATTTATTTATTTTCAGGTACATTTAAGCAATGTGGCCTGAAAAGGTCATTAAACATATGGATGGTTATCTCATAGGATACTATGAGAAGCATTTGAACATTATAAAATACATATAGAGAAGTAACTTGGATCCCAACCATTGATACATAACAGAAAAAAGGATAAAATTTGATATCTCAGTAAGCAAAGCTGCTACTAAAAGCAAATGCTAATCCCTGAATTGCAGATGCTGGACATTAAACACAATACAGAGCCATCTAGGCACTGCAAACTTGCCTGGATGGATCTGAATAGCATTTGGTTTAAGGCAAAGAATTTACATGGGGAAAAATCTCGTCTAGAACCACAGTACAAAGCAATTAGCATTTCTTCAGTATACTCAATAAGTAAAGGTAAAGGTTTCCCCTGATGTTAAGTCCAGTCATGTCCGTAGACACCTCCAAGGTCATGTGGCCGGCATGACTGCATGGAGCGCCGTTACCTTCCCGCCGGAGCGGTACCTATTGATCTACTCACATTGGCATGTTTTCAAGCTGCTAGGTTGGCAGGAGCTGGAGCTAACAGCGGGCGCTCAAGCCGTTCCCGGGATTTGACCTGGGACCTTTCGGTCTGCAAGTTTAGCAGCTCAGCTCCAACAGAGTTCTGAGATGTGACTTAAGTTGAATATACACTGCCATATAATGCCATAGCTCAATGCCATGTCTGACTGCAGGGAATAGATCACTTAGATTTCTGTTTTGGGTCCTTCTGGTAAGAATAGTGGTCATTTGGAATGTCGAGTGAAATGGTGGCATTGAAAGAAACTTCTTGTTTAAGCTTTAGCCTCAATGCTAGCTGAGACTTCTCAACATTTGGAAGGACAGTTAGTGTCCTGGAGTTTCTGTTCCATGGGACTCACAAAGTTAGGTATTAGCCTTGATTAGCACAAAGAGATGGAGTAGAAAACCTCAATATTGGGACAAGATGTGTACCTCCTAGAGTTTTCAGATGACCATATTTCTTCTCTTATGACACCCTTGTTTTTAAGTTTCCCCCCTTTTTAGGTGCAGGTTTTTTCTCCCAAGTAATAAAAAAACTGAGAGCATACAATAAAAAGTGCTTTATACCAAAACATGTTTCCAGTATCATCTTTCCATCCTTGGGATGTAGCCCCTGATCAATAGTCCAAAAAACTGAATTTGACCCTCAGTCTGAAATAGGTTCCCCAGCTTGAATATCCTAATTAGCATAGAACTGCTAGTATTGAAATCGCTTGTTGAGAACAACCGATGTTAGAATGGGTGCTAATTCCTGTTTACAGAAACAACTCTCTGTGTCTCCTAGTTATATATATTTTTAAAAAACCTCTCCAGGCTTACATTTACATTCAGTATTGTGTACTGATAATAATGTTGCACTCTGTTATGCAAGTACAGTAGAATCTCACTTATCCAAGCTAAACAGGCCAGCAGAAGCTTGGATAAGCGAATATCTTGGATAATAAGGAGGGATTAAGCAAAAGCCTATTAAACATCAAATTAGGTTATGATTTTACAAATTAAGCGCCAAAACATCATGTTATACAACAAATTTGACAGAAAAAGTAGTTCAATACGCAGAAATGTTATGTTGTAATTACTGTATTTACGAATTTAGCAACAAAATATCATGATATATTGAAAACATTGACTACAAAAATGGCTTGGATAATCCAGAAGCTTGGATAAACGAGGCTTGGATAAGTGAGACTCTACTGTACTAGTATTTTGGAATGCAGCATTGTTACATCATCGCATTGACTTTCCAAATATGATTTCTGCCCCCAATAAAATATCCATGTAGTCCTCAAATTTCTAGCAGTGAAGTTACTTAAAACTGCAATTGAGTATTTAGAAATGCAGGGTGGGTAGGTATCCAAAGGAAAGTGACAGGCACTTTTCCTATGAGAATGAGAACACAGCAAATGTACCAATTCTAGGTGTGAATGATTTTCAATAACTCTCTTTCTCTGCAATGTCAGAAGCATTGGGACTGGATGAAATTTTCATTTAGAAGGGCAGAAATCTTATTTTCTCTTTTTGTCACCCTATACCCACTCCAATAGCTACACCTCTGGTGTTGTCAATTACAAGAAAATTGCAACGTGCTGCAAAGCCTTTGCTGAAAGGGATGTGCTGGCCTTTCTATGTCATTTGTTGTCTTGTCACAGTCCTGGTCTGCACAACTGACATATGGATGATCTGCTATATATGTTGTTTCTTTTATACATACAGCATTTGCTCATTGTTCTTGTGACTAAATGCTAACAGGGAATAGGAATTGCTGTTCCTGGGGTACAAATGATCATGCTCCAGCTAGTAGCTTATGCCATCCAAGTTCCACTTTTTCACAACCAACATTAAGTCTCTCATCAAACGACAGTATTGAGAAGCATCATTAAGTTAAGTAGAGAGAGAAATAGGGAACTTCCAGTCCTCCCTCGCACATTTTTATTCATTCTCCTCTCATCAGATTTCTAGTGCTTTCCTGTAGGCGCCCGCTATCTTCCTCATCACACATAGGCAATAAGTCTCCAGCCCCAGCTTTTTTTTTCTTTATGCAAATCTGCCAGAATCCCTTTCCAGGGATGCAATAGTTCTACATCTAAACCCACTGGACCCTTGAAACAGGGATGCTGTTTAAAACCAATGCCTTCCATGTAATCCAATTGTTCTACATCTAAACCCAGGGGTTCCCAAACTAAGGCCCGGGGACCAGATGTGGCCCTCCAAGATAATTGACCTGGCCCCTGTCCTAAACTTTAGACTTAGGGTTGACCTAAGTCTACCTGGTCTTTGGAGGTCTCTTTGCTTAACTACTGCCTTATGAGACCATCTAGATGGTCTTTGAAGGTCTCTTTGCTTAACTACTGCCTTATGAGACCATCTAGATGGCTTTTGGAGGTCACTTTCCTTACCTATGGTCCTATGAGACCATCTAGATGGTCTTTGAGGATCCCTTTCTTATCTATGGCCTTATGAAACCATCTAGATGGCTTTTGGAGGTCACTTTCCTTACCTATGGTCCTATGAGATTGGCTAGATCAGGGGTCCCCAAACTAAAGTCCTCCAAGGTCATTTACCTGGCCTCTTTCCTAAACTTTAGACTTAGGGTTGACCTAAGTCTGAAATGACTTGAAGGCACACAACAACAACAATCCTAATTTTGGACTATTTCATCATAGTCCAGCCCCCCAGCAGTCTGAGGGACTGTGAATTGGCCCTTCACTTAAAAAGTTTGAAGACCACTGTCTAAACCCATTGGGCCCTTTAGACAGGGATGCTGTTTTAAACCATTGCTTTCCATGGGATCCAACAGTTCTGCATCAAAACCCACTGGACTCTTGAGACAGGGATGCTGTTTTTAAGCATTGCTTTCCATGGGATCCAATTGTTCTGCTTCAAAACCCATTGGTACCTTGAAACAGGGATGCTGTTTTAAACCACTTCTTTCCATAGGAAGGCGTAATCATGCATTTCTATAAACTGGGATGACAGCTCTCTGCTAAGTAAAATGTTATAATTGGAACAAACCAGCCAAGGAAAACTGCCTGCTCTCTGTTCTACAATGCCTCTATTATGCTATATTTGTCATTAATAATATTAAAACATTTTTTGCAAAGGGAATGAGTTATTATGCACTTCTGTAAAGAGGGATGACAGCTCACTGCTAAGGATCGCCCATTGGAATGCCCCTTTTCACTATGGCATGCTTAGAAACAGAACAGACACTGTCATGGACCCCATCACATGTTGCTTTGAGCCAAAAAACGGGTCCTTAGTGCTATTTTGTCTAAATTCATGATTTCTCCCCGTGATTACAGATGTGCCCAATTTCATGATTGCTCTGTAATTCTGGAGCTGGGGGTGGGGGACACGAGTGAAGATTGGAAGCTGTCTGATGGCAGCCGTGACTCCCAGTAAATTTATGGTAGCTGCCCGTAAAAAGGGGGGGGGATGGGGACAAACAACTGTAATTGTAATGAGGTGATAAGTGTTATTGTGTACATGTGTTTCATGTACTGTATATACTCGAGTATAAGCCGACCCGAATATAAGCCGAGGAACCTAATTTTACCACAAAAAAAACCTGGGAAAACATTGACTCCTATAAGCCGAGGGTGGTAAATTTCAGAAATAAAAATAGATACCAATAAAATTACATTAATTGAGGCATCAGTAGGTTAAATGTTTTTGAATATTTACATCAAGCTCAAATTTAAGATAAGACTGTCCAACTCTGATCAAAACATTATTCTCATCTTCTTCAATGTAAATGTGCTTATGTATCCTTTTAATAAAAAATGAGTAAAATAATACATGTAATAATAATAATAATAATAATAATAATAATAATAATAATGACAGGAAAATAATACATTTAATAATAAATAGAGTAAAATAATAAATGTAACAATAATAATAAGATCAGAGTGAAATAATAAATGTATTAATAATAATAAAAAATAGAGTAAAATAAATGTAATAGTAGCAACAATAATAGAGAAAAATAATAAATGTAATAATACCAATAATAATAGAAAAAAATAATAAATGTACTATATATTCTCGAGTATAAGCTGACCCAAATATAAGCCAACCAGGACCCTCACCCAAGTATAAGCTGAGGGGGGCCTTTTCAGTCTTAAAAAAGGGCTGAAAAACTAGGCTTATACTCGAGTATATACAGTACACACACACACACACACACACACACACACACATATATATATATATATATATATATATCATCCATACATAATGGCGTAGAGTGACTAAAAATACATTGGCAGAAAGAAGAGCAATATTTTAATAAATGTTATACAATTAGGTTACCTTTGTATACTTTATGTAAATTTTACATATGTATAAAACCTTTTAAGCGCTTTTATGGGGCTTTTCAAGCTCAAAAACAAAGGTTCAGTGAAACAGAGTCCTACCATAGAAGCAGCTGGAGCATCCAGAGTCCAATCTTCCAGATTTAAAACAAGGAGGAAAATTCCAGAATACAAAACCCAGCCCAGCAAGGCTTCCAGGTGCATAATATTAAGCAGAGAACAAACCCACTTTCGGATCCAGGTGATACTTATTGGCAGAAAACTCCAAAGCTTGGCTGTTGATCATTAGGACATCAAGAACATCTCTGCTCCCTTCCTTGCGACTGAGGCTACATCTACATTGTCAATTGATGTGGTTTGGCCACCACTTCAGTGCTATGGGATCCTGGAGTTCTAGTTTTACAAGTTTTCTGTTTTTTGGTGCCTTTCTGAACATCTCCTAAGATTTCATAACATTAAATTGATGGGTTTCTGTAAGTTTTCTGGGCTGCATGGCCATGTCCCAGAAGCATTCTCTCCTGACATTTCACTCACATCTATGGCGGGCATCCTCAGAGATTGTGAGGTCTGTTGGAAACTAGGCAAGTAGGGTTATACCGTATATACTCAAATATAAGCTGACCCGAATATAATAATAGAGTAAAATAATAAATGCAATAATAATAATAATATCAGAGTGAAATAATAAATGTAATAATAATAATAATAATAATAATAATAATAATAATAGAGTAAAATAAATGTAATAGCAGCAACAATAATAGAGAAAAATAATAAATGTACCATATATTCTTGAGTATAAGCTGATCCAAATATAAGCCAACCAGAACCCTCACCCGAGTATAAGCCGAGGGGGACTTTTTCAGTCTTAAAAAAGGGCTGAAAAACTAGGCTTATATTCGCGTATATACAGTACTTTTGGTCACAGAACACATATAGGAAAGAAGAACTTCAACTGTGAGGGCATTTCCCCCCATCTTTGCCCTGATGGCAAAGTGTGTTAAAGCACTGAGCTGCTGAACTTGCAGACCGAAAGGTCCCAGGTTCAAATCCCAGGAGCGGAGTGAGCACCCGCTGTTAGCTCCAGCTTCTGCCAACCTAGCAGTTCGCAAACATGCCAATGTGAGTAGATCAATAGGTGCCGCTCCGGCAGGAAGCTAACGGCGCTCCATGCAGTCATGCCAGCCACATGACCTTGGAGGTGTCTACGGACAACGCCGGCTCTTGGGCTTAGAAATGGAGATGAGCACCAACCTCCAGAGTCAGACATGACTGGACTTAACATCAGGGGAAACCTTTACCTTTACTTATTGAGTATACTGAAGAAATGCTAATTGCTTTGTACTGTGGTTCTAGACGAGATTTTTCCCCATGTAAATTCTTCCAGGCTTATGATGTGTTATGTTTTCCCTGGAACTTCTGAAGTAAAACACAGTGAAATATACTATTAACTTTAACCAGTGGAAAAAAACATATATGCCAGCAAATGAATACAGAAGCCAGCAACATTCTAATGGGAAGGCAGCCAAAATTGTCAACTAATACACTGCGGTGCAGAAATACAAAAGGTTGGTTCAGCCCAATCTTCTCTCCCCGTCCCACATCCTGCGTTCATCGAAAGAAAGAAAGAAAGAAAGAAAGAAAGAAAGAAAGAAAGAAAGAAAGAAAGAAAGAAAGAAGGAGAGTCAGTATTGAGTTTGGATGTCTATATTTGACTGGAAATGACTACAGAATGTAAGGATAGTTGTTGTACTGCGCACAGAAAAAAGACTGCAAATGTACTTGAGATCAATAGGATTTTATGCATGTGTCTGATTGCAGCAATTATTCCCAGCATGCACAATTTCTTGTTAATAGTTGCTAGGGTAATTTGAAATCCCTGTAACCAAAGAGATACTGTGTGTGTTTGTGTGCATGTATGTCTGTGTGTAGCAGGAGGTAGAGGGAAAGTCAACCAAGCCATTTCCTTTCAGGAAGACCAATCAATGACTTAATACGCTAATGCGAAATCTGTTTATTTGCATTACCTTCACTCCTGGTCCAGCATGAAATTTCAAGACATCTGAAGTGGGCACTATTGGAATGTTCCAACAGCACTGCCGGCACATTTAATAACCCTGATGTTTAGAACCAGAATGCCAAGGACATGATGCACACGTAAGAGAAATCTTCAACACATTTTTATGCCCAATCAAATCAAGTCTCACTGAAAGTATAATTTTCGCAGAGACAAATCAAGATAGTTCATTTTCCTTTTATTTCCTCCATTGTTCTCCTTCCATATCCCTTGATAACCCATAATTGCCCCTACTCTATAAAAGTAGCATTAGAGTCAGAAGAATATCTCTCCTGCCTCCTCCAGTCAGAACACATTTAACTTTAAATACAATATTTCAGATTACTTACAGCAATGCCTGTCCAGCTCTCTGATGTGAGAGGCTGGTAATTTATACTGGGTGCAATTGTTTTGTTTTGTTTTCTCCATGGATCAGCAGTTTATAGGTCACTAGCTGTGCCCGGCCACGCGTTGCTGTGGCAAAGTCTGGTGGTATGGGAAATAAAGTATTGAGGAATTGGAGGTAGTTAAGGTAAAGGGTAAAGGTTTTTTCCTGATATTAAGTCCAGTCGTGTGTGAGTGTGTGGGTTGGTGATCATGTGTATTTGTAAGTGGAAGAGGTGGCATTGTTTGTAGAGTCCTTGGAGGTCATGTGGGTGGTATGACTGTATGGAGCACTGTTAGTTTTGTGTCAGAGGAGTACTGATATTTGGTTGTTTATTTGGATGATATTGGATGTAGTGATATTTGGATGTTTTGGAACTGTTGGGTTGGGAGAAGGTGGGGTAATAGTGGGGGTTGACTCCGTTTATCGAATTCAAACGTGCGACGTTTCATTGGAGAAGTTGAGTAAGTTAGCGGTTGAAGACGCTGCGTCATTAGGGGATATTATTTCCTAAAGGTTGTGAATATACAATATTTGTGATTATTGGGTGTTTTTGTCTGTTGGAGGTAAGTATGAATGGTGTGTAAGAGATGTTGTAGGTGTTGTGAATGGGTACAGAGTACGTTATCATCGGTATATTAGAGTTGTATAAGAGATGTTGTAGGTGTTGTGAATGGGTATAGAGTACGTTATCATCGGTATATTAGAGTTGTATAAGAGATGTTGTAGGTGTTGTGAATGGGGATAGAGTACGTTATCATCGGTATATTAGAGTTGTATAAGAGATGTTGTAGGTGTTGTGAATGGGTATAGAGTACGTTATCATCGGTATATTAGAGTTGTATAAGAGATGTTGTAGGTGTTGTGAATGGGTATAGAGTACGTTATCATCGGTATATTAGAGTTGTATAAGAGATGTTGTAGGTGTTGTGAATGGGTATAGAGTACGTTATCATCGGTATATTAGAGTTGTATAAGAGATGTTGGTATTTTGAATGGGGATAGAGTACGTTATCATCGGTATATTAGAGTTGTATAAGAGATGTTGTCGGTGTTGTGAATGGGTATGGAGTACGTTATCATCGGTATATTAGAGTTGTATAAGAGATGTTGGTATTTTGAATGGGGATAGAGTACGTTATCATCGGTATATTAGAGTTGTATAAGAGATGTTGTCGGTGTTGTGAATGGGTACAGAGTACGTTATCATCGGTATATTAGAGTTGTATAAGAGATGTTGTTGGTGTTGTGAATGGGTATAGAGTACGTTATCATCGGTATATTAGAGTTGTATAAGAGATGTTGTCGGTGTTGTGAATGGGTATAGAGTACGTTATCATCGGTATATTAGAGTTGTATAAGAGATGTTGTAGGTGTTGTGAATGGGTATAGAGTACCTTATCATCGGTATATTAGAGTTGTATAAGAGATGTTGTAGGTGTTGTGAATGGGTATAGAGTACGTTATCATCGGTATATTAGAGTTGTATAAGAGATGTTGTAGGTGTTGTGAATGGGTATAGAGTACGTTATCATAGGGATATTGTAGTTGTGTAAGAGATGTTGTAGGTTTTCTGAATGGGTATAGAGTACGTTATCATGGGTATATTAGAAACGTTAGGATTGTATGATGATGATGATGTTGTTATTATTATTATTATTATTATTATTATTATTATTATTATTATTGAGAGGCTGGGTGGCCATCTGTTGGGGGTGCTTGGATTGTGTCCTGCATGGCAGATGGTGGGAGGTGTTAGCTGGCCGTGATTGTTTAGTGTCTGGCATTCCTGTGTTTTAAGAGTGTTGTTTTTTATTTGGTGTTGTGATTTTAAGCTTGTTAAAATATTAGGAGTCAGATTGTGTTGATTGTCATGGTTGATAGCATATATTTAAAATATTGAGTGTTAAAATGGGTTGGATATTGTAGAAGGGAGAGTATATGGAGAGAAATAATTCGGATGATGGGCGGGCTCTAGGACCCAGGGGACAGCTTTTTCCCATTGCCTGCCTTTCCTCTTGCGGCGGCGGCCATTATGTTTTCTCTTTTCCTCCCTCCCGGCATGGGTCCCAATGGGGCGTTGTGGGTTCTCTCCATGTGGAGCTGCGTGAAGTGAGTTTGTGTTGTTTCAACCTTAAGGCGTGGATGATGGGCTGTGTTGTCCAATGTCGAGGTTGGGGGCCCTTTACTTTTGTTGTTTTGCTCGGTGCTCGAATTCCATCACTCTTTTATATATATAGATCATCACTTTGAGTAAGGTTGAATTGCAGGACATTATTTGGTATGTTTATTCAAAAGCTCCATTCCATTCCCAGGTAAGTGTGTATAGAATCACAGCCTTATCCTGCATCAAAACTTGCCTGTGTAATTATGACTAAGTTGGTTGATGGAGCTGAACCTTCATCCCCACCCATCCCATCTTTTACTTACATGCCTGTTCTTGAAGTGGGAATTCTACATCACAACTAAAGCATACTATCCAGTAATGTCAAAAATTTACTCCACTTATGAGATACTCCACTGAGTAACCTAAAGGAAGACTTTTGTGAAACAGCTCTAGAGCATAGCAGTAGTCCTCACAGATTATTAACTGTGGTGCAGCTGGCTAGTAACCAGCTGAAATAAATCACTACTGACCAAGAGGTCATGAGTTCGAAGCCCGGGTCGAGTTAAGCCCCCGACCATTAAATAGCCTGGCTTGCTGTTTACCTAAGCAGCCCGAAAGACAGTTGCATCTGTCAGTTAGGAAATTTAGGTATGCTTTATGCGGGAGGCTAATTTAACTAATTTACAACACCATAAAACTTTCCAACACGTGGAAAGGAATGAGGAGGTACAGCACTCGGTATCACTTGTGGATGATGAAGCAACAGCTCCCCCTGTGGCTGGAATCGAGCATACCCTCATGAAGCTGGAAATGTTAAAATTGCCTCTACTGTATGTTGTTTGTCTGATGGCATTGAATGTTTGCCATATATATGTTCATTGTAATCTGCCCTGAGTCTCCTTTGGGGTGAGAAAGGTGGAATATAAATACTGTAAAATAAATAAATAAATAAATAATATGACTTGCAGTTTCTCAAGTCACTCTTGACCTGAAAAAAACTAACCATTCTATTAACTACACTCCAGCTGGCAATTCTAGAATATATGACATACAAAGGCTACTGCGATCTTTTACTTAGAAATAAGACCCACTTATTCCCATGAGATTTACTTGCAACTCAGTGTACATAATATTCCAGTCTGAACAATTTAATTTTAGACATATATGCAAGTCCTGTGGAATTACAGTGGGCTTACACTGAGCCTTGAATAAGTATACATACTATTGCAACCTAGGACTATAGAACTATATGTTGAGTTTAGGATGAGCCTACTGAGCTCAGCTATACTTGTTCTCATAAGCATATATGCACTGACTTAGCCGCAACCAAATATATGCAAAGACATTTCCTTCTAGTTGAACACAATGACACAAAGGTCCAAGTAAGCATGTACATATGTGTGATATTTTGCCATTTATGTACTTTCTGCTGTCTCCATATGTATCACAAGGCAGGAGGGAACCCCACTGTATGCATATTTGCTTTGAACGCGATTTCCTGCTACTTGGCAGGCGGTTGGACTGGATGGCCCATGAGGTCTCTTCCAACTCTACTATTCTATGATTCTATGATTCTAAGTTCATCCCCAAAGAATTATTTATTTATTTATTTATTTATTAAATTTATATAACACTCTTCTCCCCCAGGGGGACCCAGAGCGGTCTTACACAATGGCAGAATTAAATGCCACATATAATACAACATGTAGTAAAAACCAAATATAAAACACAAAAGCTGGTATCCAAATCAAATTAAAACAGTTAAAACCATGTCACCATTACAACAGGGGAAGTTTCGAGCCAAAGTCAGAACCAGTCGGTGTTCGGCAGAATCCATCAGGTCATATCAACTCATATCTTAGGATGGGCCAACAGCTTGGTCCCACAGCCAGGTCTTCAGCTGCTTCCTAAAAGACATGAGTGAGGGGGCTTCCCTAATCTCCACAGCCATGGAGCCACCACCGAAAAAGCCCTGTCTCTCGTCCCTGCCCTGTGAATTCAGTGTGTCATGTGTCATGGGCTACAATTCCTGTTTTCTTCATCATTAGACAGCATGACGGGAGTTATGATACAGTAACATCTGTGAGCCCCGGTGGCAAAGTGTGTTAAAGCACTGAGCTGGAGACCGAAAGGTCCCAGGTTCAAACCCCGGGAGCGGCGGGAGCGGCCGCTGTTAGCTCCAGCTCCTGACAACCTAGCAGTTCGAAAACATGCCAATGTGAGTAGATCAATAGGTACCGCTCTGGCAGGAAGGTAACGGCGCTCCATGCAGTCATGCCGGCCACATGACCTTGGAGGTGTCTACGGACAATGCTGGCTCTTTGGCTTAGAAATGGAGATGAGCACTAACCCCCAGAGTCAGACATGACTGGACTTAACGTCTGGGGAAACCTTTACCTTTACCTAACATCTGGAAGGCTGCAGTTTGTTCTCGTTAGTCAGGAAAGTGGAGCTTGAATTTAAATACAAGGCTTGTTTATATGATATCTGACTTCACAATGTCCTTTCCCCAACCTCAGAGCTGCAAGTGCAGTTGGGTTGCAATTTTTATTATTCCCAGTCTGCGTGGCGGATAATCAGAAATGATGAGAGTTCTTATTCAATAACATATGGAGACCCAAACTGGGTAAAAACTAAAGAGCACTGACCACTATGCAAAAAAATGTATAATCAATAGATTATCTGTGTCCATGGATTCAACCACTCTTTGAAGCCAACCATAAGGCTGATGTGGCCCTCTATGAAAATGGGCTTGATACTCTTGTGCTAGGGTATATCACTTCAACCTACAGCTAATACTGCTGTTTCAAGGAGTGAAGCAAACTTCAGGCATCACGTTGACTAAAAGACATAGTAAAAAAAATTGGCAATACTCAGTGTAATGCTTTCCTGGCATTAGCTAGTTGTTCAATATGAACTGAGACTTATTTTCAAACTTTGTATTTGGTAAAGGTGAGGTGGAGCCCTTTCCATGGCTAAATGGGTCAAAAACAGCTCCGTAAAAAAGGAGGGGGGGCATGAATGTTTCCTAGTCAAGTAGCATTTTACTTTGGGCTACATAGTTGGAAGCAGACTGCTTATTGGCAGCCAGTTGGTTTAATTACAGTGTGATGACACTTGTTCGTTTGGAAAATGATTCATCTGGCTGCTTAGGAATTCACTCGCACCCCCACCCCGAGATTCAGAGAAACATACTAAGAAAATGTCATTCTGAACCAATCTTCCATTGGCTCACTTTCCAGTGAGCAGTGAGTGCAGTTCATGTACCCATGCGGGGTGGTCCAGTGGGCACATTTCAGTTCCCTATTTAGACTGCTTCTGCACCTAAACCACAAAGTTACATACGTGGGCTAGATCAACTTTGATAGACCATCTTCCTTGACTTGGGAGCCCCCTGACATGCTGGATAAGGGTGATGAGAAATGTAGTTCATTGTTTTTGGACGGCGCCAAGCTTTCATCTGGTACTTATGATTTTAAGGGTCAGATTGCCAGAATTATTATTATTTAACACACTGGTGGCACAGTGTGGTAAAGCGCTGAGCTGCTGAACTTGCAAACCAAAAGGCCCCAGGTTCAAATCCAGGGAGCGGAATGTGCACCCGCGGTTAGCCCCAGCTCCTGCCAACCTAGCAGTTCAAAAACATGCAAATGTGAGTAGATCAATAGGTACTGCTCCAGCGGGAAGGTAACGGCGCTCCATGCAGTCATGCCGGCCACATGACCTTGGAGGTGTCTACGGACAACGCCGGCTCTTGGGCTTAGAAATGGAGATGAGCACCAACCCCCAGAGTCAGTCACGACTGAACTTAACGTCAGGGGAAACCTTTACCTTTACTATTAATAATAATAATAATATAGAACATCTCCCTGAACTTGGAGCCCTTTTGACATGCTGGATAGGAGTGATGGGAAATGTAGTTAAACGCTTTTGTATGGTGCCAGGATACCTATGCTTTCAAGTGCCAGATTGCCATAACAACAACAACAACAACAACAACAACCAACAATAATAATAAAACAACATCTTCCTGAACTTTGAGTCCTCCTGGCATGCTGAACAGGCATGATGAGAAATGTAATTAACCACTTTTGGATGATGCCAGGTTGTCACTGGGTACCTATGCTTGCAAGGGTCAAATTGCCAGAGTTGTTGTTGTTGTTGTTGTTGTTGTTGTTGTTGTTATTATTATTATTATTATTGAATATCTTCCTGAACTTGAAGTCCTCCTGGCATGCTGGACAGGGGTGCTGAGAAAACCCTTTTGAATGGCTCCAAGTTATCACCAGGTGCCTATGCTTTCAAGGATCAGATTGCCATGATGATGATGATGATGATGATGATGATGATGATGATGATGATGATGACAACGACAACAACAACAACAACCACAACAACAACACAAAACGGAGTCTCTTGTCATGGCAATGTACTTATTTAAAAGCATGTTGTAATATAATTTTTTTACCAAACTTTTTTTATTTAATGAAGTTTTAAGTGCCTAAATGTATTTTAGCTAAATATTACAGGAGTGTTTAGGGATTTGTGTTTATTGTGTCTTTGTATACTTGCCTTTTGTCTTTTATTGTTGATATGGTCGGAGGACTAATCAATAAACAAATCTATCTATCATTATCATTATCATTATCATTATTACAGAATATCTTCTTGAACTTGGAGCCCTCCTGATATGCTTTTTTTCATGTCAGGAGTGACTTGAGAAACTGCAAGTTGCTCTGGTGTGAGAGAATTGGCCGTCTGCAAGGATGTTGCCCAGGGGATGCCCAGATGTTTGATGTTTTACCATCCTTGTGGGAGGATTCTCTCATGTCCCTGCATGGGAAGCTGGAGCTGACAGATGAGCTCACCCGCTCTCCCCGGATTCGAACTGCCAACCTATCAGTCAGCAGTTCTGCCTGCACAAGGGTTTAACCCATTGCGCCACCAGGGGCTCCTCCTGATATGCTGGACAGGGATGATTAGAAATGCACTTAACCCCTTTTGGACGGTGGCAGGTTGTCACTGGGTATATATACTTTCAAGAGCCAGAGTAATAATAATAATAATAATAATAATAATAATAATAATAATAATAATAATTATTATTATTATTATTATTGTACAGAGCCAGGTTGTCACAAGATACCTACACATTCAAGGGTCAGATTGCAATAATAATAATAATAATAATAATAATAATAATAATAATAATAATAATAATAATAATAATAATACATTTTCTTGAACTTGTAGCCCTCTTGACATGCCGGACAGGAATGAAGAGAAATATACAGAGCCAGGTTGTCACAGGGTATTCTTTCAAGCGTCATATTGCCAATAATAATAATAATAATAATAATAATAATAAAAAACATCTTCCTGAACTTGTAGCCCTCCTGACATGCCGGACAGGAATGAAGAGAAATGTATAGAGCCAGGTTGTCACAAAGTACCTACACTTTCAAGGGTCAGATTGCCATAAATAATAATAATAATAATAATAATAATAATAATAATAATAATAATAATAATAAACATCTTCCTGAACTTGTAGCCCTCCTGACATGCCGAACAGGAATGAAGAAAAATGTACAGAGCCAAGTTGTCACAGGGTACCTATTCTTTCAAGTATCAGATTGTCATAAATAATAATAATAATAATAATAATAATAATAATAATAATAATAATAATAATAATAGCCATCCCAGGTGACAGTCGCATTGATAAAAAACAGCAGGAAAAACTCAGCCGCTATCAGGACTTCAAGATTGAACTTCAAAGACTCTGGCAAAAACCAGTGCAGGTGGTCCCGGTGGTGATGGGCACATTGGGTGCCGTGTCAAAAGATCTCAGCCGACATTTGGAAACAATAGACATTGACAAAATTACGATCTGCCAACTGCAAAAGGCTACCCTACTGAGATCTGCGCGCATCATCCGAAAATCACACAGTCCTAGACACTTGGGAAGTGTTTGACTTGTGATTTTGTGAAACGAAATCCAGCATATCTATCTTGTTTGCTGTGTCATACAATAATAATAATAAACATCTTCCTGAACTTGTATTCTTCCTAACATGCCAGACAGGAATGAAGAGAAATGTACAAAGCCAGGTTGTCACAGGGAACCTATTCTTTCAAGCGTCAGATTGCTAATAATAATAATAATAATAATAATAATAATAATAATAATAATAATAATAAAAACACCTTCCTATTATGGTCAGATTGCCATAATAAAAATCATTATTATTATTATTATTATAAACATTTTCCTGAACTTCTAGCCCTCTTGACATGCCAGACAGGAAAGAGGAGAAATGTATAGAGCCAGGTTGTCACAGGGTACCTATACTTTCAAGCGTCAAATTTCCATTAATAATAATAATAATAATAATAATAATAATAGCATTGATGAAAAACAACAGGAAAAACTCAGCTGCTATCAGGACCTCAAGATTGAACTTCAAAGACTCTGGTAAAAACCAGTACAAGTGGTCCTGGTGGTGATCAACACACTGGGTGCCGTGCCAAAAGATCTCAGCCGGCATTTGGAAACAATAGACATTGACAAAATTACGATCTGCCAACTGCAAAAGGCCACCCTACTGGGATCTGCGTGCATCATCCAAAAATACATCACACAGTCCTAGACACTTGGGACGTGTTCGACTTGTGATTTTGTGATACGAAATCCAGCATATCTATCTTGTTTGCCGTGTCATACAATAATATTAATAATAATAACAACAACAGAAGATCTTGAACTTGGAGCCCTCCTGATATACTGGACAGGGATGATGAGAAATGTATTTAACCCTTTTGGATGGCACCACGTTGTCATTGAGTCCCTACGCTTTCAAGGATCCGATTGCCAAAATTATCATCATCATCATCTCGAGTTTTATCCCACTTTGCTCCACATGGGTTCTCAAGGATGCTAACAACCACACCATTCAGACGTCTATAGGAAATGCTAGTTTGATACAAGTCAGGCATATGTTTCTTCACCTTAGTTTCTGCATAAACATTCAGGTACAAACACAAGATGAAATCACTTTAGCTTTCTGGAATTCCTAGCTGGGGTGGTGCAGTCCAAGTACACGTTTGGGAAAGGAGACAACACAAAACCTTTCCAAAGAAGTGTCATTCAGGATGAGAACGACAGCACTGCGCCTCTCCAAGGAAGCTGCAGGCTTACCTTTGTGGGATAGGCGTAACCTGGGCTGGCTGGTGTCGCTGGGGTGGCATCCGGGCCACAATCCGAGAAGGACGCCCAACAGGGCCAGGAAGATGAGGTCCCGCTGTGCCATTCTGTCTTCTCTGTTGGGTGAATCCACCTCCGAAGTTCCACTTTTCACTCTTCCGGAGTACTTGGGATATATGTATCCCCTTTGCCTCTCCTCTCTCTTTTAGCAAGAAGAGGAGGAGAAATACCTCCGGGGATCCTCCGGGGAAGCAGTCATGTTCCTCGCGTGAGAAATGCCACGGCGGGCAGAAGCCTTCTCCTTGGCGTCTCTGCCACTCTCTCGCTCCCAGGCAAGGCACACTCAGAGGAGAGAGAAGAAGGATGGGGATAGGAGGAGGGGGGGATGGAGAAAGCAGGCAGCCCTCCCCTCGGGTCTCTCTCCAGTTGCTCAGCCTTGCTGGGACTTGCCAAAAAGAGCCTCCTCTGGATCCAGCCTCACCGCTTTCCCTTCGCGTAGATGACAAGAACCAAGCAGAGGCATCGGAGTTGCCAGAGATCCACCCACAGTGGAGATGCCGACCGGCAAAGAAAGGGAAGGAGGGGAGAGAGAGAGAGAGAGAGCGGAATGTCAGCTTGCTGCATTCATTCCCTGGCCAAGTTCAGACGGGAGGCGAGAGGAACTGCTCCTGGTTCCCCACATCCACGTGCCCAGCTCTCCTGGGAAGAAGACCCTGCCTGGCAGAAGGGCTAAGGCAAACCCAGAGGCTGATGTCCAGTTTTCTTGATCCTTCCTCCACCCACCAAGTGGAAAAAAATTGCTGAGTTTGGGATTTCCTTTCCCTCGCTCTGATCCACAGTTTGAGATCATGGGGAGCATTCTGGGTGCATGAAGGAGTGTTGACTGGGTGTGTGTAGTACATGTAATTGATTAGACCAGGGGTCCCCAAACTAAGGCCCGGGGGCCACATGCGGCCCATCGAAGCCATTTATCCGGCCCCCGCAGGCGCACGCCTTTCCCACCTCCTCCCTCGCCTGGTGCGCACCTTCCAAAGCTTTGCTTGTTTATAATGGTATTTTAATTATTATTTCATTAATAATTAATTATTAGGGGGTGCTTTGCTTGTGCTTTTGGTGCACAAAGGCGGAAGGGGGTTGGACTAAATGGCCCAAGGGGTCTCTTCCAACCCTCTTTATTATTATTATTATTGACACAAAGACACAGTATAGCACAGTAAACGAGTTATATATCCTGGATTTTGTATCACAAAATCACAAGTCGAACACTTCCTAAGTGTTTAGGACTGTATGATGTATTATTATTATTATTATATTGTATGACACAGCAAACAAGATAGATATGCTGGTTTTCGTATCACAAAATCTCAAGTCGAACACTTCCCAAGTGTTTAGGACTGTATGATGTATTATTATTATTATTATTATTATTATTATTATTATTATTATTATATTGTATGACACAGCAAACAAGATAGATATGCTGGTTTTCGTATCACAAAATCTCAAGTCGAACACTTCCCAAGTGTTTAGGACTGTATGATGTATTATTATTATTATTATTATTATTATTATTATTATTATTATTATTATTATATTGTATGACACAGCAAACAAGATAGATATGCTGGTTTTCGTATCACAAAATCTCAAGTCGAACACTTCCCAAGTGTCTAGGACTGTGTGATGTATTTTCGAATGATGCATGCAGATCCCAGTAGAGTGGCCTTTTGCAGTTGGCAGATCGTAATTTTGTGGCCATCTGTCAGGAATGCTTTCTTGTGCTTTTGGTGCACAAAGGCAGAAGGGGATTGGACTAAATGGCCCAAGGTGTCTCTTCCAACCCTCTTTATTATTTTTATTATGATTATGATTATTATTAACAATGAGGCTGTATTTCTTTCCATTTTGTTTGTTTATTTCAAAATAAGATATGTGCAGTGTGCATGGGAATTTGTTCATAGATTTTTAAAAAACTATAGTCTGGCCCTCCAAAGGTCTGAGGGACCGTGAACTGGCCCCCTGTATAAAAAGTTTGGGGACCCCTGGATTAGACCATTGGTGGTATCAAAACACTTGACAAACACATTTAACACATACACATACAGCATACAATAATAATAATAATAATATTTTTATTTTTATACCCCGCCTCTATCTCCCCAAAGGGGACTCAGGGCAGCTTACATGGGGCCAAGCCCGAATAAAAACAATAGCAATATAAAACACAACAATAGACAAAAAACATGCACAATTATAAAAA
This sequence comes from Anolis carolinensis, assembly GCF_035594765.1. Lineage (NCBI taxonomy): Eukaryota > Metazoa > Chordata > Lepidosauria > Squamata > Anolidae > Anolis > Anolis carolinensis. Next base: position 94,851,418 of record NC_085845.1, on the reverse strand, counting down.
ATTAAACATTAGCCAATAAAAACAAATGACAAGAACTAATAAAAACATGGATTAAAACGGAGAGGTTGTAAAAGTAGACTGGGTAAGGTGCGCCATATAAATATTGTAAACACGAGGTGACTGATAAAGTGCTGCAAATTCTTGGAAGTGCAAATTGGGATGGGAATAGACCCTGTGTCTTTATCAAGTTGACAAAGGTAAAAAGTGCAAACCGGTACAGGAATGGTCACAGATACAGATTGCTATGGCGATGAGCAATCTTTAACTAAAGGCCTGAGTAAAGAGTCAAGTTTTCAAGCTCTTTCTGAATGCTACCAGGGAGGGGGCTTTCCTGATTTCCCTGGGGAGCGAGTTCCAGAGCCGGGGGGCCACCACGGAGAAGGCCCTCTCTCTCGTCCCCACCAACCGCGCTTGTGACGGAGGTGGGAGCAAGAGGAGGGCCTCCCCCAACAAATGATGAGATCGTGCAGGTTTGTAGGGGGAGAGGCAATCACTAAGGTAGGAGGGTCCCAAACCGTTCAGGGCTTTGTAGGTGATCACCTGCACCCTGAATTGGGTCTGGAAGGTGAACGGCAGCCAGTGGAGCTCCTTAAGCAGGAGGGTTGACCGCTCCCTATAATTAGCTCCAGTTAGAAGCAAGGCTGCCGAACGTTGGACTAGATGGAGTTTCCGGGTTGTCTTCAAGGGCAGCCCCACGTAGAGTTCATTGCAATAGTCCAGTCTGCAGGTATGTAGGGGGCGGGGGCTTGAGCCCCCCCCCCCCCGAAATTCTCATGGTGGTCCGTGAGAAGGCCTTACATTTATTATTGAAACTATTATGTTTATCCATATCATGATCTGATCACCATGCTCAATATATCCCATATGCATGGGATAATGATACATTCTCATTTTTTCCTCTTTTAAGTAATTTATAACCAATTCCCAAGCAGTTTGCTTTCTTGGACGGCCTTGGTTATCTGTTAGCAGTCTCACTTATCCAACATAAACGGGCCGGCAGAATGTTGGATAAGCAAATATGTTGGATAATAAGAAGGGATTAAGGAAAAGCCTATGAAACATCAAATTAGGTTATGATTTTACAAATTAAGCACCAAAACATCATGTTATACAACAAATTTGACAGAAAAAGTAGTTCAATACGCAGTAATGCTATGTAGTACTAATTACTGTATTTACGAATTTAGCACCAAAATATCACGATATATTGAAAACATTGACTTCAAAAATGTGTTGGATAATCCAGAATGTTGGATAAGTGAGACTCTACTGTATATTAGTTTATCCATATTCATTATTTCTAGGATCTTATTTATCCAGTACTTCATTTCTAGGATTTTTTTTTATCTCTCCATGATTTGGCTAAGGTCATGTTCTTGTAGCAGTGACTCAATTAGTTCCAGTTAAAGAACCAGGTATCCAAAAATACAATTGTAGTGGTCTTCTACTCAAACAGCAAAACACACAGAGACATTTGTTCTTTCTCAAATAAGCAGGAAGACTGTTCATTCTCTTTTGTTGCAGCAGTATACAAAATATATACAAAATATACAAACTTTACAGCTTCTTCTTTGTCACTACCCACAGCAATTCTCCAACACTCTCCAAACCATCAACTGTCTCTCATCAACCTTCATCAAACTTATTCATTATAATTCCAACCTATATACAACTCTCGTTGCATTAACCACTACACCCTAAATATAGTGGCTTAACTCTTTTCCAGTTGGTCAGAGGCATTAACTCTGCTATGTCTAAATCCCAAGTGTTGAAACAGGTAAAAGTGTAACTCCAGCCATTTCTTTTAGCTTTGGATAGCATAGGAAAGGGTTAATACCCTGTAATGTTTTTTGCATTTATTGTATTGTGCCCTGGTGGCACAGCGTGTTAAAGCACTGAGCTGCTGAACTTGCGGACCAAAAGGTCCCAGGTTCAAATCCCGGGAGAGGAATGAGCGCCCGCTGTTAGCCCCAGCTCCTGCCTAGCAGTTCGAAAACATGCCAATGTGAGTAGATCAATAGGTACTGCTCCGGTGGGAAGGTAATGGCACTCCATGCAGTCATGCCAGCCACATGACCTTGGAGGTGTCTACGGACAACGCCGGCTCTTCGGCTTAGAAATGGAGATGAGCACCAACCCCCAGAGTCGGTCACGACTGAACTTAAAGTCAGGGGAAAACCTTTACCTTTACCTTTTAATGTTTTTTGCTGTCTGTGCCTCTATTCAGAAGATTTCACTTTTCTGTCTTTGCGAGAATTGGATTTTGAAAAATTTGGCTTGCTGTGGAAAAAGCTTCAGTGGAGACACCTTTCTCCCATGATAACTCTTTCAGGAGTGAATTTCTCTTTCAAGGGGTAAATTTCCTCCCACTTCCTGTTGTCTCACCCCCATTCTTAACTAGGAGACATATGTAAGTCAGATGTCTGTAACTCACCCCTCTCTTTTGTTCCTACCAAACACGCTTGAGCAAGTAGTGCAGGCATGGGCAAACTTTGGGACTCCAGGTGTTTTGGTTTTCAACTCCCACAATTCCTAACAGCCTACTGACTAGGTGTTGTCGAAGGTTTTTGTGGCCGGGATCACAGGGTTGTTGTATGTTTTCCAGGCTGTATGACCATGTTCTAGGTACCTCACAATCTCTGAGGATGCCTGCCATAGATGTGGGTGAAACGTCAGGAGAGAATACTTCTGGAACATGGCCATACAGCCCAGAAAACATACAACAGCCCAGCCTACTGACTATTAGGAATTGTGGGAGTTGAAGTCCAAAACACCTGGAGGGCTAAAGTTTACCCATGCCTGGGATAGTGGGACAGAAAGATAGCCCTCCCCAGATGATCAAACATTTCTAATAGGTTCAAAGAGAGGGATAAGATCCTATTAATAACCTGGACCTAAGCCGTATACTCCATAATTATCCACCTGGGTGGCTGAGCTAGTAGCAGCTTTGCTTTCCCATTGTTCAATGTACACAAACTTTGTTTCATGTCCAAAATGATTAAAATGTTGTTTATAAAATTATTTCAGGCAATGTTTTTAAGCTGTATATGAAACATAAACATATTTCAGGTTTAGACTTGTATCACATCTCCAACATAAAGGTACACTATATGTAAATACATGTATTTAAAAGATTCAAAATACTTCTGGTCCACAAGCATTTTGAGTAAGCGATACTCATCACATATTAAATTAAATTGCGAGAACACAGTTTGGTCCAGGTCAGCACACAAAAACAGAAACATCACCATCTTTTCATATCAGATCTAAAATCGCAGCTGGCTAAGAGAGACTAATAAAATAATTGCAGATCCCGCTGATTTAAATTCATCTCCCTTTGATTAAAATGCTCTCCTATTGATTAGACAATTAGAGTCATAAAAGCTGAGGTCAGTGAAAGGTTTCAGCCTGGCATACAGCTCATTCCCCTGAAGATTTGCTTGCAAGGCAAGTGCCCATTGATTTCATATGCTTTCAAGTCTTAAGAATATACAAGGGATAGGGTTCAACTGCCCATACAGTTTGGGTATAGTTAAGGATGTAGCTACAAGAGAGTAGGCTCAAGGAAAGCATGGCCTCCCAAATTAGAATTTTGTGCACATTCAATTATTTTTTTTCCCGTCAGTCCCCAGATTGATAGCATTTAGAAAAACAATGTAATCATCAAAGAAAAGGGACAGAAACAGTTCTCAGGGGAATGCAAACACAGCTAATACAAAAATACTAGGTGTGAATGCTTTTCAGTGTCTCACTTTCTAGATGCTAGACATTGAGGGAGGTGAGATCCTTATGGGGGCAATGCTCTTATTTTGTCCCTCCCCCCATTTAGTTATACCCTTATGTGTAGCCTTCCTTTTAGGTGTGGGCAGATGCTTAATATAAAATTACACTGCAGACATAAGCCTTCCTTCATCATACCTGTCAGTTGAGACTGGTTCCTATAGTATTCAGTGATTGGAAAATATAACAAACTTGCTAGAGGATCTGGAAGCTGCAACTTTAAAAAAAAATGAACACATACACACACACACACACACACATTTTTTGAATGTTCTGATGAGTTCATAGAAGAAGCCAAATGTCCTCACTCTGATATTTGTAATAAGTTTTACTTTTCCCCATTGAACTACTTAAAGTAAGTACAGCCAGCTCTACATATTCATGATTCTGTATCCATGAACTCAACCATCTACAGCTGGAAAAATATTCCCCTTCTCAAAGGAAATTCCAAAACAACAAGCCTTAATTTTGGCATTTTAAACAAGGTAAACTATTTAGCTGTGCCATTGTGTATAATGCGACTTGAGCATGTGCAGATTTTGGTATCCAAGAAGAGGAAGGTGTCCTTGAAGCAAAATATAATGGATACCAAAGGATTAACAGCAGTGGTTCCCAAACTTATTTGGCCTACCATCCCCTTTCCAGAAAAAATATTACTCAGCGCCGCCTGGAAATTAATTTTTTAAAACATTTAATAGCATACACACACAGTAGAGTCTCACTTATCCAACATAAACGGGCCGGCAGAATGTTGGATAAGCGAATATGTTGGATAATAAAGAGTATTAAGGAAAAGTCTATTAAACATCAAATTAGGTTATGATAAATAATTCTGGGTGTCTTGGTTTTTAGGCCTGTTCCTTGTGTTATTTGGGAGTATTGATTCAGAAAATTGCATTGAATAGACTGCATTAGATCTAGTTTCTTAGATATAGTGATGATGATTTTCTATCGGTGAGCAGATGGCAACTGGTATATGGTATATTCCTTTATCTCAAAGATTAGAGCTGATAGGAGAAAATCAGTGCCATTTTTGGAATCAGCAGGTCAAATATATCCAAAAACAGCATTAACATTTGAGGCACCAAAATGTGTGTTGATTAATGTAATATGTTTCTCCTCATCTTCCCCCCTCCTTTTAAAAATGTTCATTTCCCCCCAGATAGAATGGACAATATTCACTCAAGCTATTCAGGTCAAATTTATGTAGTAAAATGGAGCAACTTTGGAGACCTATGAGTATTCTCAAGACAGCTCATATACAGGGAGACTAAGAAAAAGACATAAATTCTATCGATCCCATTTCCCCTGTGTAGATGATGTCAAATTTGCCTCCAGCTCCTTCAATAAGTTCCTTCAAGATGCAGCTGTTCAGATTTATGGCCTCCTAATTGCCACTTTCCTGACTGCCCAATTCTCTCTGAAAGACAATTAATTCTAGATCTCTTTGCTAAGCTATCATGCTTCCTGCCATGGACATCTGCTTTCTACAGAGCCAGCTTATTACTTACTACTTGCCTGAACAGTTTTAACACTTTTTTTTCAAGCCCTCTGTATTTTGTGGTTACTGTTCATTGTCTCATGTTTACTTTACAACTAGACTGGGAAAGAGTTGAATTACATGAAGGGCTTTGATAAATCACAAGTTTTCATACTGAATGCATGTCTATGTATGTGTGTGCGCGCATGTGCATACACCTTCCACTTTCTTATCAATTTATGGTTATCCCATGAATTTTTAATCAGTTTTTCTTAGGCAAGTAATACTCAGTGGTGTTTATACTGGTTCCTTCCTCTGATATATAGCCTCCAGCACCTATTATTCATTGGAGGTCTTTCACCCAAGTATCAGTCAAAGGTGACCCTGCTTACCTTCCAAGATCAGACATGTTTTGGATTTGTCAGGATTTTTAGGTATCCAAATTATTCCCTGACATCTTAAGTCAGGAAAAAATAACCAGATCTTTGAGACAGATGGGAACCCTTTTCAAGATAGATGGTTCAGTGATTAGCCTTAGTACAATGCAACTTCCTATATGCATACAGCTTAGGAATTTTATTTTGTTGGACCCCAACTTCCAAAATCCTTATGGATATTATAGACCTTATGGATCTGTGGTTGAAACTCTGATCCTACTTTAATGCTTGCTGACCACAGTCACTTTAAAATTGCCATTTGCAGTTTTCTCTACCCCCCCCCCCCCCCCCTTAAACCATATCCCATATACTTTTGACCTAGAGAATTCCAAAATACCGAACTATGTAAGTAAAGTTAAAGTAGAGTTCCCCTGACGTTAAGTCCAGTTGTGACCGACTCTGGGGGTTGGTGCTCATCTCAATTTTTAAGCCGAAGAGCCGGTGTTGTCCATAGAAACCTCCAAGGTCATGTTGCCAGCATGACTGCATGGAGCGCCGTTACCTTCCCAACGGAGCGGTATCTATTGATCTACTCACATTTGCATGTTTTCGAACTGCTAGGTTGGCAAGAGCTGGGGCTAACAACGGGTGCTCATTCTGCTCCAAGGATTTGAACCTGGGACCTTTTGGTCTGCAAGTTCAGCAGCTCAGCGCTTTAACACACTGTGCCACCAGGGGCCCCTACCGAACTATGTATAGATATGCAAATACACATATTCAAAAATCCACTCCCTCCCTACAATCTAAAGCACTTCTGGATCCAACCATTTCAGATGAGAGATACTCCGCTTATACAGATTTGATGGATCACAGTGAAGATCTGACCTGTGATATCCAAATTGCTGTTCTTGATCATTTCAGCAGAAGACATTCTTTCATGAAATGGAAGAGGGAAATACATGTAGAGCCTTGCCAGTTCTTCTACAGCTCCTCCCTCCTAGTGATGCTACATCAATATGTAATATATCATAAATAGGGTTCTAAAGATGGCAAAGATAAGGATGGTGGTATTAAATTATGTTCCCTGATTTATTTCAAAACACAAGGAAGAAGTTAAAGTGCCTTAGAGAGGTGTGCTCTCAGCAACAGTAAATTCCAGCTTTGGAAGTGTCCAATGAGGGATGAAAGCTGTTATAGCACTCAATCCCCCTGGGAACCTGCTACAGCCAAGGCTAAACAAACTCTCCTGTATCTGATAGGAAGACTAAAGCAACAGTGAATCTCTTTTACATTTTAATTGGCATCAAAATCCAGAGACTCAGATGAGTAGCAACCAAAAGAGAAACAGATGATTTCAGATTTGGAAAAAGAACAAAGATTCTTCATGTAGCATAAGGGCAAAATTGGCTTTGGGTTTTGTATAAAGCAACCTGTTTGAAGTGCTGTTGCTATATTCTTAGCTTTTTAAAGGAGAAGAAGCTGGCGAAAACATGGCAGAATATACTAAGGATCTCAGTGATGCTATCAGTCTGACAATAGAAGTAATAAACAGCTGTCTTTAACCTATGGAAAACAACAGCCTCCTGTTGTGCTCTTTGTGAAATGAAAAGAAATAACTATATGAATTATAGACATTGTATTTTGTAATGAAATGGAATGGAAATGTAATACAATTATTAATTTAAAAAATTGAAAATACAGTCTCCAAATGAATAGAGGAGAAATTTTGCATAGTTGATATCAATATAGATGACAGAGGTGTGCAAAAAATTGTTACTCCTCGTAAGTAATATCAAATTTGTTAAAATTTTGCATATGAAGTGATATTAGAAATATGCAGGAAAGGTGGGGAAATTTAGAAAAAGCACTCACCAAAAATTTCATTAAGATTCTGTAACACTCAGATGTCTCCCAAGTTCAGTTTAATTTTCAGTACCATCATTAAGCAACATCATTGCTAGCATTTAAATTAAGACCCAGGCTGCTTGAATCTGCAAAGAGGACTAAAGTAAGCAAGTAATGGTATAAATCTGTGCTAAGTTGATGTTATGTGGTTGTGTGTCATGAAGACAGAAAGACATTCAAGGGATCACTTTTTTTTGGGGGGGGGGGATTGTTTTTGTCTAAACTTTTTAAAATCCCCCAAAATCTGGAGATGTGTGAATCTTTCTGAAACTTCTGGGGTTGATGCCCTGGTTATCTTGTGCATATAAAATTCAAGGAGATAGTTCTTGTAGGTGTTTTTAAAAATGTTGCTTATAAAAACTTTGAAAATTTCCCCAAAATTCCTGGATAAACGAAATGTTCTGAAATTTGGTGGGTTGATAGTGGTACATGTGTTATACTATTGTAGCAAGTTTCACTCCAATAGCTTTAAAATGAGTGAGAAAGGAGCCCCTGAACTTTCTCCAATGATAGTAATTATGATGTGCAATAACTGTAATGAAATAGTAATGAAATTTCATTAGTCTCGTCAAACTAATGGGTTTTTTACTGAGCATACTTTTAAAACACTTTAGAAATGAAGCGCCAGTGCCTGTCAGATTTGTAATGACTTTGTACCATTTTTAAATGGATCGCACATGCCTAATAGATGAGCAGGAACCAGGAAAATTCCAGAAAATCTTCCTTTCATTTTAAAATAATTTATTTTAGAGTTACAGTTATTTGTTTTATATATTGTTGCCTTAGTTCTTTTTTGTAGTTTAAAAATGACAAATATTCAATGCAAGTAATTTTTGTATTCATAAACATTATTTAAAAATGAAGATATAATTATAGGAGAAGAGGATAAAGAAATATGTAGTACAGATATGTTTTCTCATTTCCTGATCAGTAGTATTTTGGCTGCAGCAATCATTCTGTTTTCGAACAAAATAAAACAAATGAACAACATTATTGTTTAATTTAATTGCTATTTCTGCACTCCTACCCTCTGATATATGAGACACATCAACAAATATGGAGAAGACTGAATGGCAATCCCTTTTATTGGTACATAATTATGTATGTATTATAAATTGACAGGATTTGTTTGGTGTCTGTTGACTGTTCAATAGTGTTTTAATGCATTTTATATGTTTCCTAATCCCATAATAACATTATCAACTAAAATACATGGTTTTTCATTATGCATAATCCCAGGCTTTTTTATTTTGTTTGTCAATTTGTTTGAACTTCTAACTAAGGATCTTCTACTGCCTGGGGAAGAGCAAGTGATCAGTAGGGAAAATATTGTTTCAGTGTTAGCACTCCAATGTTCAGGCCCTCTTTCTGGTATGGCTAGTTGGTGTCATTCTTCATATTGCTCTATTCACTTTGGTTGCACTTGTTTTTCTTTATTAACACACTGTTTTATAGCTCAACTGCTTTTAGTTTAATTTTAAATACTTTTTGTTTACATATATATGACAAAAAACTATATATACACACCCTGTTTCCTTGAAAATATGACATACCCATAAAGTAAGCCGTAGCAGGATTTCTAAGTATTTGCGCAGTATAAGCTATACACTGAAAATAAGACAAAGTGATAACCATGGCTATGCAGCGTACAAGTTTGACCCCCCCCCCCTCGGTCAGGTCCCAGTTATTCTGTGTGTGCTGCAAGCTGAGGAATAAAGGGAAACATAGAAAGTAAAATTAAAAGTCTCCTCAGTGAAGTGAGGAGCAGGACACTCTGTTTTAGGTATTGTGTGTCCTCAGGGGGAAAAAGTAAAGCTGAGGCTGCCATTTTACTCAGCGCTGTGGGTCTCTCTCCCCCAGCACCAACCAGCAACAGTCTGTAGGTCTCTCTCACCCCACACAAAGTATACTTTAGACTAACACTTTAGAAAGCCCTCAGTGGCACAATGGATTAAACCCTTGTGCCATCAGGAAATCAGAAGACGTTTACTTCTTGGGAGGAGAGCAATGGCCAACCTTGATAAAATAGTGAAGAGCAGAGACATCACACTGGCAATGAAGGTTTGCATAGTCAAAGCAATGGTATTCCCCATAGTAACCTATGGATGCGAGAGCTGGACCATAAGGAAGGTTGAGCGAAGGAAGATAGACGCTTTTGAACTCTGGTGCAGGAGGAAAATCCTGAGAGTGCCTTGGACCGCAAGAAGATCCAACCAGTCCATCCTCCAGGAAATAATGCCCGGTTGCTCACTGGAGGGAAGGATATTAGAGGCAAAGTTGAAGTATTTTGGCCACATCATGAGGAGACAGGAAAGCTTGGAAAAGATCATGATGCTGGGGAAAATGGAAGGAAAAAGGAAGAGAGGCCAACCAAGGACAAGATGGATGGACGGTATCCTTGAAGTGACTGGCTTGACCTTGAAGGAACTGGGGGCGGCGACAGCTGACAGAGAGCTCTGGCATGGACTGGTCCATGAGGTCACGAAGGGTCAGAAATGACTATGCGACTGAGCAGCAGCAGCAGCCATCAAGATTGCTGACCAACAGGTCAGTGGTTTGAATCTGGGGAGAGTGGGGTGAGCTCCCCTCTGTCACCTCCAGCTCCTCGTGTGGGGACACGAGAGAAGCCTCCCACAGGATGGTAAACATCAAACATTCAGGCATGTCCGGGGCAATATTCTTGCAGCCAATTTTCTCACACCAGAAGCAACTTGCAGTTTCTCAAGTTGCTACTGACATGGAAAAAAAACCCCATAAACACAAGTAAAACTGCTGCTTCCCAGCACTGACCAGCAACAGTTTGTGTGTCTCTCTTATCCCACACAAACACCAGGGGATAGGGGAAAAGCTTCAGCAAGCATTCTGCTACTGAGCCCAGAGAGATCATCCCATAAATGCAGATTGTTGTACCATTGTTGTTGTTTATTCGTTCAGTCACTTCTGACTCTTCATGACCTCATGGACCAGCCCATGCCAGAGCTCTCTGTCGGTCGTCATCACTCCTAACTCCTTCAAGGTCAAGCCAGTCACTTCAATGATACTATCAATCCAGCTTGCCCTTGGTCGGCCCCTCTTCCTTTTTCCTCCCATTTTCCCCAGCATCATTATCTTCTCCAGGCTTTCCTGTCTTCTCATTATGTGGCCAAAGTACTTCATCTTTGCCTCTAACATCCTTCCCTCCAGTGAGCAGTTGGGCATTGTTTCCTGGAGTATGGACTGGTTAGATCTTATTGCGGTCCAGGGCATTCTCAGAATTTTCCTCCGACACCACAGTTCAAAAGCGTCTTTCTTCCTTCACTCAACCTTTCTTATAGTCCAGATCTCACATCCATAGGTTACTACGGGGAATATCATTACTTTAACTATGTGGACCTTCATCACCAGTGTGACACCATACTTAATCAAAATAAGACATCCTCTGAAAATAAGCCATAATGTGCCTTCTTGAGGAAAAATAAATATAAGACAGTGGTTTATTTGCAGTGTGTGTGTGTGTGTGTGTGTCTGTATAAATATATATATATATAATCTGATAATTATCATTTATATCTGATATATATATATATATATATATATATATATATATATATGATAATTATATCTGATAATTGGAACACAAGTTGCTGTTGAAATTTCAACAAGTATTAAACAATTTAAACGTCAATTAAAAGCAACAGACAACTACTATGAAAGATCAACATTTTAAATAAATATAAAAATACTCTTAGGCAATAGTTCCAATTCTACACGTAAAAGTCAGAAGCATATATATCTTTAATACATGTTAATATTCCCATTTGAGCATGGAATAAAATGATACGGTAATTCATGGTTTTCTCACAATACCACTCCACCGCTGGCAAGCATTCATATAAACCAATGCTTTATAGTATTTACAGTGTCACTGATATGCTATCAAGAAACTGTTTACACAATGAAGCATTAATGTTGTTCATAGAGGGAGGAATATATAGGATATCATAGGGTCATTTTTATACACAAACATCATAAATCGTTGGATCACAATGGTGGTGGGGAAAGGTAGCCAAAGCCATAAAACTTTACAAATTAATGACCAGCTGACACAATAAGATTGCTACACTTCTGTGTTCCATATTTCTTTGAGCTATGGTTTGTCAAATTCACCATATAGTTTCAAAGGCTAGACTTTTATTTATTTCATTATTGTTGTATTATGCCATGCACTGTTTCCTCCATTTGCTGCAGAATGCTGGGGAAAGCAAGTCAAGCCTTCCCAGTTAAGTACTGTTGATATTAAGGATCCCCTTCGGGCAGCTACATTTCTTCAGCCATTCAGCTTCCATCCCATGGCTTTGTGGAATTCACTGTGTCAATTTCTAAGTGCAACATCCGAAGTCCATCAAGTATATTTTTCCTAAATCTAGTTGACATCAGTTGCTGAACCATAATCTTCTGGAGCTCTTTGTGGTTGTCCAAATTTCCCAGTAATGCAATGATTTCTTCGTAGGTAAAGGGTTTTTAAAAAATAGGATCTAGTTTTCAGTGTACTAGTACATAAGCTGCTTCTCGTTGAGAGTTCAGTTCAATGCATTGCATAATAGCCAATTAGACTTTTTGCATGTACATCAAGAAGAGAGACTAAAAACACAAACAGATTGTATATACGCCAAGAAGAAATACAAAAAAAACCCCTCCATACAAACAGATTAGGAGCTATTTTTTGAAAAGGAATGTGCTTGATCAACTTTGCTAAACATACTAAAATGCTGCAAATTTTACTTATTTGTTAAAGGAATCTCTAGATTAAAATGGCTCTAGGAGCAGATCTGCTTGTCAGCAAGACTAAAATCATCTCTTTTCCATAAATACACTTTGATCTTATAACCTATCAGGTAATTTAGTCAACATATATAGCTTTTCTGTTACCTGTAAATAATGATGCTTGAAAGTTATACCTGAATCTAGTTTATTTTGTATTTATGAGTGTGTTTACATAAACATGTCTGCATGCCTAAACATTTGCACAAGGAAAACAGTGTGAGGAAACTCATGTAGAATGCATAACACAATGTGGATCTAACTGGTCTGAATTGTTGTTAATGAGCCAAATATTCAAATATTGTACAGAAAGTCCTGACACTAGTTAACATACCTGGGCTGACATGCTGCTTTAATGCACACGGGAATTCACACGTGCTTTTTGACAGCAAAAAAATGAGAGAGAAAAAAATCATATAGTCAAAATAGCAATGATCAAGGATCCCTATGGGTCTTTTCAAAAATACCCAGAGCTTGAAGAGAGAGAAAAATAGCAATAGATGCTAAGGAACAGAGAGGGATTTACTCTTCCATTTACAGCCAAGAAGCTCTTGGCTTGCTCAAATAATGGCATGCTCATGGAATTGACATATACCCTTCTAATAACTTTTACCCCTATTATGAACTATAAAGGGGTATTTGAATTTATACTCTGATGATAAGGTAAAGGTAAAGGTTTCCCCGGACGTTAAATCCATTTGTGACCGACTCTGGGGGTTGGTGCTCATCTCCATTTCTAAGCCGAAGAGCTGGCATTGTCCGTAGACACCTCCAGGTCATGTGGCCGGCATGACTGCATGGAGCGCCTTTAACTTCCCGCTGGAGTGGTACCTATTGATCTACACACATTGGTATGTTTTCGAACTGCTAGGTTGGCAGGAGCTGGGGCTAACAGCAGGCACTCATTCCACTCCCGGGATTTGAACCTGGGACCTTTTGGTCCGCAAGTTCAGCAGCTCAGTGCTTTAACACCCTGTGCTACCAGGGGCCCCTATGATGATAGGACCTGCAATATTTCACACTCAAGACTGCATAGTGCTAAGTCCTGTGTATGTGTGGGGGGGGGGGGGACATCTTTGATGGCCTCCTTGAATTCAAGCTACATTAAAAGCTGCCCAGTGTGTACACATCAAGGCACGACAAGTGGAGATGTGGGAGTAGAGGTTATAAAGCCCTGGCTGCTCTCTTATATCCCTCTTTCAGATATTTTCCACTCATCTCCCTGTTATCTGGCTGTCTACTAGAGCCAGGTAGGAATCCCCTCCCTCTCTTTTGAGGGTGGGGATGAGCTGCCAACCCCATACTTTTTCTGGGAAACTGAAAATTTGGCCTCAGGGTGGTGTCTTTAACTAGGCTTCATTGGCATTTGGTGGAGAATGCCACAGGTTGGTGTACACAGTGGCACCATTTGGGCGAAGAATTCTGTAATGCTATCTTTGGTTTGGGGAGAATGGGAGCTGATGGTGTTGATATCGGGGTTTGCTCTCCCTTTTTGAGTTCTAGGGCTTGTTGGAGGAGTGGGAGTTCCCAAATGACCTCTTCACACTTACATTTTTTGGTGGCATCAACTAGGTTTTTAGACTTCAACCACAGAACCAAATGGCTCCCATCACATGCTGGAGAATTACCCCTGGAGTGACTCCGTGGCTGAACTGCCACCACCACTGAAAAAATGGCAGAGGTGGACAATGGCAGGCTCATCATCTTTCCATTAGGAAAGTTGGGTAGAGCCACCCAAAACAGGCTTCCTCTGTGTGAGAGGCAGAAAGGAAACCATGATTGGAGGAGGGTGACAGGTCCCCACTCCCCTGAGTGAGCACGACTGGGATGCGGTGAGACACTACCATTCCAGCAGTGTATGTGGCAAGGTGTTAATTCTGCCTTCCAAATATAAGCATCTGGGGTCTTTTCAAAATATGATCATCTCAGGATCAGGGTTTTTGCCCAAAAGGAGACCAGGGAGATTTGACACAGGTAGACACCATCTAAGATCCTAACCAGGCTCCTCCTACTCCCAGCAAGTTTTCCAGGTTTAAATATTAAACAGTTGATATAAGGGTAAATGTTTTCCCCTGACGTTAAGTCCAGTCATGTCTGACTCTGGGGGTTGGTGCTCATCTCCATTTCTAAGTTGAAGAACCGGCGTTGTCCGTAGACACCTCCAAGGTCATGTGGTCGGCATGACTGCATGGAGCGCCGTTACCTTCCTGCTGGAGCGGTACCTATTGATCTACTCACATTTGCATGTTTTCGAACTGCTAGGTTGGCAGGAGCTGGAGCTAACAGCAGGTGCTCACGCCGCTCCCGGGATTTGAACCTGGGACCTTTCAGTCTGCAAGTTCAGCAGCTCAGCACTTTAACACACTTTGCCACCGGGACTCCTAAACAGTTGATAGATTAAATTAAAAGTCATTTGTTTATTTCAACGTCATGCATCTGGAGTTGTCATTTCATGGTTGGTCATCAAAGAACTGATATGGGGAGCCGCACCAGGTCCAGCAGCCAATATGGAAGATCACTTCTGTTCTTGAAAAATTGTATTTTCTTTTTTTAAAAAAAAAAATAGTAAGCAAGGAAGAGGGAGCCTATGCAACCTATTTACAAGTTGAATCAGGGATGAAATAAAATATTTATTATCTGCTTCCTAGTAAAAATGGGTTGCCCAACATTCAGGAAACCCTACTGGAAGAATAATAGAGAAGTCAGACTTTTGCACATCTGTTCTGGGTTTCCGGAATTGTTCCCAATATATTTTTTTCTGTGCAGGAAGGGACAAGGATTGCATAAAAATGATGGGAGAGAGTTTACAGAAAAATGTGTTTACTGCACAGACAATAGGTCCACATGTTTTTCCTCTTCAGACAAATACTGCAAAACACTTTGAGATGAATATTGTTCAGAGATATTTGTCTCCTTTCATAGCAGGGAGAAAACAAGTGTAATTGTTTATCTCACAATACATATATGAAATAATTGAGATTTTATATTTCTAATGTAAATGACATCTCCAGAAGGTTTCCACGAAAGGGAATACACATTTGGGGAGTGGGGAAAAGTGATTCAGGGTGTATGTGAAATGCCACAAAACGGAACTTTAGCAGGTTACATACAACCCCTCCTGATACAGAACTAGAAATAGGACTACCTCCCTCTTTCAATTAATTTAGTTATTTTTAAAAGACTAATTCAGGGTTGTTTTTTTTAAGCCAGAGCAGTGTTGGAGGTCAATAAAAAAAAACAATGTATGATAATAACACTCAAAGTGTTATTTATTGTTTAAAAAGAACATAGCTAAGAAACCCTCTTTATAATTGATCAGATAACAAATAGCAAGAGCAAAACAACAACAACATAATTATGACACACTGTCATGTCTGTTAATTCATTTTTAAATGGGGCTATGATTAAAACCTATTTGGACATGCCTGTGGCTAATTCTTTCTTTCAAGTACACATTTCACCTTTTCTACAGAAGGGTGTTTGATCCCTTTAATGGTAGGATTAAAGGTAAAATCTGAGTTTGAATGATGATAGGCACACTTATATTTGATAACATAACCTATTATTTCATATCTAAAATTAGTTTGACAAATGTGCATTTGTTAAAGGTTGTGTTAAAGATGAGGTTAGTAAAATGTAGACCATATAAAATCTAAATTAGTTATAAGCTTGAGAGTTGATTATTTTTTTTTCAATTAGAATATTTGAAAGTAACATCTACTTTGGATGTTCCAACATCACAATAAGAGGAAATTACACACAGTTCAAATTGTGATGATATTGATTATAGTAAAATTTGTATTTGACATTGAAAAGGAACTCCATTGGGCTTCTTCACAAATGCAAACACTACAGCTATAATCTTAAATACATAATTTAAGGGTGTGGCTAGCACAGCGGGTTAAACCACCAGCTACAGAAAATCTTGTCGACCGGAAGGTCAGCAGTTCAAGACATGGGTCAAGGTGAGCTCTTGCCATCAGCTCTAGCTTCTGCTTACCTAGCAGTTTGAAAACAGCAATGTGAGTAGATAAATAGGTACCGCTTCGGCAGGGAGGTAAAAGGCACCCCTGAAAAACATGGCAATAATTTGATCAGGAAGGTGTCCATGGACAACAGTCTCCTCAGTGTGGAAACAACAGCACTTCCCCATGGCTGAGTCAAGCACAGCCTCTAGATGCCGGAGATGAAAAAGAGAAAAGCCTTGCCTCTGTCTATCTACCGTCTGTCTTTGTTGTGGATTGTATAATGGCATTGAATGTTTGCCATATATGTATCCTGTAATCTGTTCTGAGTTGAGGACATAGAGTGGAATATAAATAAAGTATATTTAATAGAAATAAAATCCATTCCATTCCAAAATTCCATTTTGAAATATAATTCCTTATAAATAAACCTACATATGATTGAACTATAAAAGCCAGCATGAATGTTACAAAATTATCCGTATTCATATAGCACATTTTCATCTTGCACGAACAATTCTCAGAATATCTTGTTGAGATATGTGATAAAGTGGGATGGATCTAAAATAACAAACCAAAATCTTATTTTTGATTGTAGAGTAAATCTCACTTATAGACCATAATGCAATACAGAATTATATCAGTTTGATGCTATTTTAACTGCCTATGGAATTTTGGGATTTGTACTTTCTTGTAGTACTTCTTTGTACTTTCTGAGAGAGAAGGGTAAATATCTCATAAAACTAAAAATCCCAAAATTCCATAGCATGGATACCGCAGTTACTGCGGTATCATTCTGTAGTGAGGATACAGCCCTATAGCAAATGTTCCTGTTACATCCTCAGAGACTGCTGTTAATATGGTGTCAAAGCTGGAGTGGATCAGAGCGACTTTGTCAGCAAAGAATCGAGCAAATGTGTCACAGTGGGCTGTCGAGTTGTCAGGGTTCCCATCTTGGGAGATGGGATTTAACAAACCTCTGACAACTCAAAAAAGCTCTGCCGGACAGTTCTTTGCGGACACAATATTAGCTGCAAAGAAAGGTTTCTTTGCGGCATCTATTGCCACGCATATGCCCTTAAATAGGAACACAGCAGTGCTCGGTCTGATTCGCTACGCTCTAAACGCCACACACACTCTAGTTTCCTCTTCTTTCGCTTCATCACTGCCAGTTCCTCATTGAACCAAGGAGCTAGTTTTGCTCAGCTATTCGAGAAGGGTCATTCCAGGGCGATCATGTCTATTGCCCTAGTCATCTCCCCATTCCAGAGAGAGACCAGGGCATCAACAGGATCATCTACCGAGGTGGTGGGGAAATCCCCAAGAGCCATCAGGAATCCTTTTGGGTCCAAAAGCCTTCCAGGTGGACCATTTTAATAGGTCCTCCACCCCTGCAGAGGTTAGGGGGTGCAGTAAGCCTAAACCTGATCTGGTGATGGTCAGTCCATGGCAACGGAGCGATGGTCAGCTCCTCCACACCACCACGTTCCTCCCATCCCTGGCAGAAAACCAAGTCTAGTGTGTGCTCTGCTCTGTGGGTTGGACCCAATACTAGTTGGGACAGCCCCATGGTTGCAATGGGGGCCATGGAGTCCTGAGGCTCTCCAGATAAGGTGGTCTCAACATGGACATTGACGTTCCCCAGCACAATGAGTTGTTGGGACTCCAACGCCAGCCTAGAGACCACCCCTGCTAGCTCAGGCAGGGAGACTGTAGTGCAGCGGGGTGGTCGGTACACTAACAGAATCCCTAATCTGTCCTGGTCACCTACCCTGAGGTGGACACCTTCAAACAAGGTTGACTGCGGGATGGGACACCTAGTCAGGGGGATGGAATTCCTATAGACCACTGCGATCCCACCTCCCTGCCCTCCAGATCTTGGTTGGTGCTGCACGGCATAACCTGGTGGGTAAAGCTGGGTGAGGTTAGCACCCCCAGCCTCATTCAGCCAGGTCTCCATTATGCACAGCAGATCTGCACCTTTCTCCAGGATTAAATCCTGGATAATAGCTGTTTTTCCATTTACAGGTCTTGCATTCAAGAGCACCACCTTTAATCTAGAGGGACTGCCATCCTGAGTACTCAGTTTTACCACATCAGGTAACTGGGTACTCAGTTTTACCACATCTTTTCTACTGCCCACTCTACCAGGAACTAAGATCAAACTTGCTACTGCAAGCTATAGATTTTATGAATCACCAATTAGAGCCAGACAAAGTAACCATGCTTTTAAATTCCCAAGATTTTAACTGCTGCCGCACAATGGCAAGGTTTCTAAATGAAGTCTGCAAATTGAATGTTTGACAAACGTGAAGTTTTTCAATTGTATAATATACTCTGCATTTTACACTGTCTTGATATACATATATGCCAATAAAGGCTTATTGGAAATTAAATTTACCATGTCAGGAGACCAATTTGGAACGATGAGTATCCTCTCTCTTTCCCTAGGCTGAATTAATTCAGGTCTCCCTTTCCTGTAGCTCCGCCTCCCTTATATCACCTCATTGCCCCCCCCCCCGACTACTGGAACTCCCCCCTCCCCAACATGCCCTGCCTCCCCCCCTCCAGGACCGCCTCCAGATTATTAAAGTGCCAATACAGATCTTTAAAGTACAGTATGCGAGAGGATTGAGTAGCAGCATGGAAGAACAAATTTAAAGTCCATAAAGTGCTAGTCAGGTCTGAAATAAGTTCATGGGTTTTGAGCCAGTTAAAATGCTGAGTGCTACAGTGCTACAGGAACTCATCATAAAGTGACAAAGTTAAAGTGCTACAGTGACCAAGTCATAAAGTGCAAATTATTTGATGTTAAAATAGTATGAACTGATGGTAATTAACGACCCTTACAGAAAGCTTGCTTTCATTCAAAGCAAGAACATTCTATCCATTTGCCCAAACACCCTGTGCTAGCTGCCCCATATTAGACTCAGCCACTAAAATACAACACAATACAAATCCCCAGGAACAACCCAGGAATATTTTTTTATTATCACCATTTTTGACAGTATTATAGTTTCTCTTTCCTCTCTGAAAATAAAAAGACTCAAAAAGAGTGTGTCCTACCTATCCTTTGTCACTACACATCTGCTATTGCTCCTTCGCTTAACAAGCTCTGAAGAACTTGGTCTCCATCTGAATCCAAAGTATTTTGCAGACCTGCTTGCAGTGCCTGTCCAGTCTCCTTTAGAGTAAACAGCTTTAAAACCTCCTTAAAGCTTGTGCCTGCCTATAGCACTTCTCCAGTCTCCTTTAAACAGCTTTAAAGCCTCCTTAAAGCACATGCCTGCTTTCAGCGCCAGTCTCCTCTAGAGTAGAAAAAAGCTGAAATGGCTAAAATGAGAGGAAGGGGAGCCTTGGGAGCCCCCCCCCCATAATGGGCTAATAGATCTTTTGGCATCCCAGAGTGAAAACAGACATCTGCCCTCCTGAATTTGGGAGGCTCCCAACAAACAGATCATGGCCACCACTGAAAGCCGAGACACAAAACAGGTCAAGGTTTACACAGATTGCACAAGCCTACTGGGTACACATAGACACGCATAAGATGTGCCATTCAACACAATCTTAGTACACATTAATGCATGATTCTGCATGCTGATTTATGTTGTGGAGAATCTAGGCCATGCTTACACAACCCCTGGTCTTCCAGCTGTTTTGGCCTCCAATTCCCAGAAGCCCTAGCCAACTTGTCCAATGGCCAAGAATTTTGAAAGTTGGAGGACAAAACAGTTAAAGGGCCAAAGGTTGTGCAGGCCTAATCTAGGCCAATGTTTAATGCTCTCTCTGTAGCATATGTTCTCCAGTTCCCCTATTTGCAGTGGTTCCCAGCCTCTGATCCTATAGGCTAGCGGTGCTCCATGGAGCCCTTAGTTGCCTGGACAGCCCGTTGTTGTTGTTACAAAGGTTGGGTGGCCACCTGTTGGGGGTGCTTTGATAGTGATTTTCCATTATGGCGGGATAGTTTAGGATTGGATCTTGCCTGGAGTTGATCTTATTGTTGCTACCGGTACTACTACTACTTCTACAACTACTACTTATTAAGTAGAGGCTGGATGGCCTTCTATTGTGCGTGCCTTGAATATGCTTTTCCTGCATGGCATACGGGGGATTGGACTAGATGGCCCCTGGGATCTTCCACTGAAATACTGTTGAGTTTATGTTGGTTAAAATTGTTCTTCATTTTGAATATTGTATTGTTCTTTCTTTCTTTTTGCACTACAACAAGATATGTGCAGTGTGCATAGGAATTTGTTGATGTTTTTTCAATTAGTTCACTCAAACATTCTCCATCCATCTGCCACTGGCCTGGCTCATCTGCCAAATTTTAAAATGCAATACAGCCACTGTGTCCAAAAGTTTCTTGGGGCTCCATGAGAAGCTTTTCCTTCAAAAAGGACTCCATGGCTTTAAAAGTTTGAGAACCCCTACTCTAGGCATTTGAAACTTCAGTTCCTGGATGTCCCAGTCATCTTAGCCACTTGCCAGGAATTTTGGGAGCTGAAGTCCAAAACACTTGATGGACCAAAGATTGGAAATTGCTGCTCAAATTTTATTTTGTTCTGGAGTTTTACACTGTCAGTAAAACTGACTCATCTGTACTTATGAGTTGCAACAGTGGTTGTGCCTAAAGACATTTGAGTTTTTACTCTTTAGATTGATCTTATCTGTCTAGTAACTAGACATATTTTGACCTCAGATGCTTACTGCCAAACAAGATTTCTGCCTGAAGATATCCAAGAAGCATAAACAACAAAGAGTATTTTGTTGTTTATACTGATAAGAGCTTCAATTGGATCCATAGAACTTTGGCCAAAATAAATGTACTAGCCTTCAAGGCAGTGCTTCTCAAACTTTGATGCTCCTGAAATTTTGCTCTTCCACTCCCTTAATTTCTTGTTAGTAGTTGCTATTGACTTTCTGACTGGGATTTCTGATAGCTAAAGTCCAAAACATGTGGAGGATTATGATTGAGAACTGCTGCATTAAGGCACCACAAGACATTTTGTTCTTTTTGATGAAATAGATTGATAGTTCGTAAACAAGTAAGAATATCACTCCATGATTCAATGAAAAGTAACAATCTTTTTTAAATCCATAACTTTTCCAGCACTCAGCATGAATAATCTTCAGAGGTGTGAATCCATATTTCTCATGAATTATCATTGGATTAAAAACACTGCCAGACTAATCCCGCTATGAGCACAGTGTGTATTTCCTCCCAGACAGAAGGCATTATGTGAGTACAACTTGTTGTTTCTTATTTTCTGCATCACTTGTCAGAAAGAGCCTCTCCTGGGTGATTGTTCTACCAGAAACATTTTTGCTGATCATTGTTATTACTGTTGCATTTTACCCTTGACATCAGCTGGCTAGATGTATATTTACTTGGGCAGACATTTAACTACTACTTTAAAAAATCCAGTGGTTGCTTTAGTGGTGATCCATGCACTTCAGCTGCTCGCAGGAGGATATATGACAAGACATCAAACAGCATGTGAGTAATCCTTTAAATTATGACCTTGCAAAGATGTAGAAGGGGTTGTACCTCCTACTTTAGTTGCCAGACATTTGAACACTTCTGTCTTGAGAGAATTGGTTTGCACCCTGCTGAGAATACTCACATCATTAACAGCAATGGATGATGAATATTGCTCCATTCCTTTTCTTCAAAAATAGTTATACTCCACCGAGTATTTCACTGAAGTCCAGCTCTCATCACCTCTCAAAAACTTCACACTGTGTCATAATCTGAGACACAGAACCAAAGAATAAAAAGTGAAGACAACATTTCAAAATAATACACTAGCAAAAGTCAATGATATTTGTTACACTGGTAAAGAAACAAATCTGGGTGAAAAAAATTACACGTCTTTCAATAGTGCAATTGGATGGAAATAAACTGACATGTTATTCTGGTTCCACCACTGATATGTTACTATACCAAAGTTGTCTTTCTCATTGTTTGATGTGCGATTGGATAATTTGAATACTTAGAGAGATTGGACTTCTACTGGTATCTGAGGCATATTTTAAATGAATATGATTTGCAGTTGTCTAAAAGCTATACTTGGCACATCTGAAATAAAAGACAATATTTTTGTGTAAATGAAAATATGGGAATTTATCCCACAAAGCTGTTATTCCATGGCAGTCATGCTGTCATAGATAATGAATAAAGGCTGGGAAGAATACCTTTAATATTGCACATCTCTTAATCCAGGCTACCACAATCGTACTTCTGCATACCCTCATAACCACTTTCATTGCTTTCTTTTTTTTTTAAAGAATTATGGAATTTAACAGTTTAAGCAAATAAGTCAATATTACTTTTAAATATTAAACAGAAAACAGACAGCTCAGGATTAGCAAGGGATGAGGAGGATGGGAGTGGAGGAGAATCATACTCCTTGACATCACTTTACTGCCACCATCAACACCATTGCAGAACAGGGGTAAATGATGGAACATGGTGGAATTGTGAGCTTTTGATAGGTTTTCCCCATCAATAATGAAGGGAAGGAGAATTATGGGCAGGGGGAAAGAGGGATATACACAGTAACAGTAACTAACAGTAACTTATTTATTCAGGAGTATTATGCCACTATAATCTAGTTCTACAAACGGCAAAGAAATAACATGTTTATAAAATAGTGATTTTTCCCAGACTGCAGAACTCGCTGCCAAAGGACATTAGGCTGGTTAGGGTGGGAGTGTGCATTATACTTTCATTTTCATTGTTACACTAAATGCCTTCAAGCTGTTTAGACTGTTTTACTTTGGTGCAACTTTTAATAGGATATCTAACAGTTTTTACATTTTTAAATTGTAGTCATTTTTTATGTACAGATGGTCCCCAAGTTACAAATATAGGACTTACAAATGACTCCTAGTTAAGAATGGGGGTGAGACAACAGGAAATGAGATAAATCTACCCCATGGAAGGGAAATTCACTCCTGTAAGAGTTATCATGGGAAAATGGTGTCTACACTGAATCTTTATCCCCAATCCCTGTTTCCACGACAAGCCAATTTTTTCAAAATCCAATTGTCCCAGGGACAGAAAGTGAGAGGAATCTTCTGAACTGTGGCAAAGGCAGGAAAACAAACACCACAGCGATGCTAATCCTTTCCTATGCTGTGTGTGTGTCTGGAGTTACACTTAAAATGTTTATGTTCTGGCTTACATGCAAATTCACCTTAAGAACAAACCCACAGAACCTATCTTGTTCACAGTTTGGGGACTGCCTGTATATTGTTTTGATCTTATATCCTTGGATCTCACATTGGAAGAAAGGTAGAATATCAATAAATCAATTGATTATTGATGTGTTTTCTGGTACAATTATGAGTGAACATAGCCTCTCCCTTGGTTACCACATCAGATTTTTCTTCGGGTTCTAAGTGTCAACAAGGTTTAACTTCTGAGAACAACAACAAAAAAGCATCCATATGTGTTGGGGACTCCTCTTTGAACTGTTCATATTTAGAGTAGATAAGAAGGGTTAGGTAGACTCTTTTTCTGAAAACAGTTGTGTCAATCCAATCAGGATTTCAACAGCCGGGATCAGGTCTTATGCCAAGGGACAATTTTTTTGTGTGTGACAACCAGAAATAGGGAGCAAATAGTTACAAATATTTAAATTACAAATTGAATCAGAATTTTTAATGAAGAAATACAAATGAATTACATTTAACTTAAGATGACTGTCAATTGACTTAAATTGGAATTTTAGCAACCACTCACTTTCTGCATATTGTGTATGGCATTTGCTAAACAGCTCCCAAAATGGATCCCATGTCTAAAAAGTGGTAGTAGACTGTTTGGCTGTGCAGTCAGTTTTCCACATATATAAATTTAATTTTATTCACAAATTTGATTAAAAATTTTAATCTATGGCCCACTGAAAATTGATTGTTCTTAAGCACCTAGATATTGCTAGAGAGAGTACTGGAGAAATATCTAGGTCCTCTAGTATAAACCTATGGTCAAGTCCTGGTGAAAATTGACAATAGCGTTATGCTGGAGTGTAGATAATCTTAAAGCAGTGTTCTCTTAGGTTAAAAAAAGAAGCAATGTTGTTATTCACACATTCGTTTACTTTTTGCTGACATCCTGTACTCCCAACAACAGTGAATGTGGAGGGCTGGCTCTAGTTACATTTACACAGATTGTACTATAATCGAAAGGACAGAAATGGGAAGAAGATGAAGCATACAGACCTGGGTCTGCCCTATGATATGGCAGGTGATACCATTGTGAGAAAACAGTCTCTTTATAATATAGTGACAGATGATTCAATCCAGTCTAGAACAATTTGTTATTTTAACTAAATTTTATTTTTAGGAGGAAAAAAAACATACGTCTTTGATTTAAGTCATTATTTTGTTGGCAATGTTCTGAGTCATTTGTGTTTGTACTGAAGTGGTCTTTTCCTTCCAAACACCAAAGGAACACATGACTAAAACAGAAAAACAGAGACTACACTTTAGTCAGCTATGTCTTGGCTATCCCTAATGCAAAACACATGGCTATGAACTAAAATAGAGAGGTAAGAGTAGGTAAAAACAGAAAGATGGACAAAATATAACTCCTTGGGGAAATATCCTGATTTATGTGTCAATAAGTGGTTTCACTTCACTGCAGAAATTTATTACTCCATGCAACTGCCAGAACTACTACCATGATAAACCTTTTAAAAGAGAGCTTATTCAGGAGATGCTAATCTCTTGCTGTCATGAAATAAAGCTGGTTGGACAAATTTTCATACGTTTTAATATTAGTGAAACAGGAAGTTGGAAATTCTACATTGCACTCAATGCTTTCATTGCAGAGTTTATGTTTTCAATAATGATACCACAGACAAAAGGAATTAAGATCTTGAATAATCAAATGGGCTCTTTTCTTTTCCCTTGTATTGTTCTCTTAAAACATTGTTATAAACTGGCAGCTTCCACCATGTTCTTGTCATTTTTGTGTTATAAAGTCTTCCATCAATTGCCGGTGCTGCAAGTAAAGATCCACTTCAGGAAGGATTTTATCATCATGACCTTGGTCTGGTGAGAAGACTATTGCCGGATGTCTGGGATTAGGCAGGGGTTGGGACTAGACCAGGCCTATACAACTTGCACAACTTGTGGCTCTCCAGATGTTTTGGACTTCAACTCCCAGAAGTCCTGACCACTAGACAGCTGGCTAGGGTTTCTAGAATTTGGAGTCCCAAACACCTGGAGAGCCACAAGTTGTGCAAGTTGTGTAGGCCTGGTCTAGTCCCAACCCCTGCCTAATCCCAGGTTGTGCAGGCCTGGACTAGAACATTACCAGTCCTGAAGATTATAGGTATAAAGTTTTGTAAATTTCATTGTTTTCAGGCAAGAACATAGAATTATGCTACTTTAACAATATTATCTAAATATTATTGTGCAGAAAGCATTTTAATCACGGAAAACAGAATTTTTGTGCAGAAATATTAAATTTTCATATAAAAAATTCTGCAAAATGTGATTAAATCCCTGCTTTGTTTCATTGCCCAGAAGAAGGTGTGGTGGGTTGTCGAAGGCTTTCATGGCTGGGATCACAGGGTTGTTATATGTTTTCCAGGCTGTATGGCTATGTCCCAGAAGTATTCTCTCCTGACGTTTCACCCACATCTATGGCAGGTATCCTCAGAGGTTGTGAAGTGTGGTGGTTTCCTCGCCTTCTTCCTGGTGATTTAGCAAGGGTGGTTGAGATCCTTCCTGTTTCCTCCACCTCAAAGCCCAAGGCTGTGTTGTGTGAATGTGCACCCAACACTCTTTGGTTTTGGGAGTTAGCAATGATGGCAACAACGGCTCTTCCTCTTTCTACCTTCCCCCATCTCAAGCAGATAGTGAAATTGAATATCTGAGACCTGTAGTTACAGGGGTTATACTATACTTAGCATATAGATGGCAAGAGCCACTGTTGACTTTCTATTATCGACATTCCTCTTTGCTATAAGGCAGTCAACTGACAGGTATAGCAGTTACAGTTCACCTAAGTAGTTCCACTTTTGTCCTATAATTGATATGTTGTGTATTTTACTTCAAGATGTTTTTAAATTTTTGTTCTGTTATGCATTTTCATCTTGTAATTTGTATTATGTTTTAATTGTTATGTCAAACTGTTCTCGGGTCTTCGTCCCCAGGTAAGCCGCCCCAAGTCCCTTCAGGGAAACGGAGGTGGGTTATAAGAAATAAATTATTATTATTATTTCAAACACATCAAGATGAGTGCACAGCAGACACTCTGCTGGCTGTTGCATTGGATCACATGTCGGACACTTCCCAAGTGTCTAGGACTATGTGATGTAACGGCGAATAATGCGTGCAAATCCCAGTAAGGTGGCCTTCTGCAGCTGGAAGGTGGTAATTTTGTCAGTGCTGATTCTGTTTAAGTGCAGGCCAAGGTCTTTAGGCAAGCACCCAGTGTGCCGATCACCACTGGGACCACCTTGACTGGCTTGTGTCAGCTTTTCCAGTTGTTTTTCTTCAATCCTGCTGTCACCTGGGATTGCAACATTGACAATCCATACTTTGTTTTTTAACACGATTGTGAGGTCAGGAGTATTGTGCTCCAAAACCCTGTCGGTCTGAATTCAGAAGTCCCAGAGTAGCTTGACATGTTCATTCTCTGTAACTTTTTCCAGCTTGTGATCCCACCAGTTCTTGGTCGCACAAGTTCCAATGAATCATCGGAGCAATGGTGTTATGCCTCTGCTTGTAGTCTGTCTGTGCGATCTTCTTGCGGCAGCTGAGGATGTGATCTATTGTTTCATCTGCTTCCTTGCAGAGTCTACATTTGGGATCTGTTGTCGACTTCAATTTTGGCTTTGATGGCATTGGTTCTAATGGCTTGTTCTTGGGCTGCCAGAACCAGGCCCTCCATCTCCTTTTTCAAAGTTCCATTTGTGAGCCACAGCCATGTTTTTTCTTTGTCAATTTGGCTCTCAATTTTCCCCAGGAACTGCCCATGGAGAGCCTTCTTTCGCCAGTTTTCTCTTCTGCTCTGGATTGTGTTTTTACGGTATTCACTCTTTTTCTTTTGCACTTGAAGCAGTTTACTACTGTTGACTTCCCTCAATGTTGGTTCTTGACTGCCTTTCACATAATCTTCCAGGGCATGTTTCTCTTCTTCTACCATTTGTTTCACTTGCAGAAGCCCTCTGCCTCCTGATTTTTCTGGGCAGGTAAAGTCTGTTGACATCACCACGCGGGTGTAATGAGTAGTGGATTGTCATCAGATTTCTTGTTTTTCTGTCCAGATCGTCTAGCTCTGCTTGTGTCCATCTCACAACATAAATAATACAATACAATACAATACAACACAACACAATATTATTATTATTATTATTATTATTATTATTATTATTATTATTATTATTATTGTTATCTGTCCCAATACAAAAAGAGCTGTTTTGCCATAAACTTTAAAATTAATTTCTCCTAACACCAAGATGACAACAATGAAACAATTCATGCATAAAAACTAGCAATATGTGCTTGTTTACTTCTTCTTCTGTGACCCCCACAAAAGCATTTTATTATGCCAACCTTCATATGTCTTCTAGTATACAACAATTTATTGGAAGTTAATAACAGGCGTCAGATCTGACAAAGAGTGAACACAGTGCAGTGATTAGGATATTAGACTGAGATTCTAAGGACCAGTGTTGGAATCCCTGCTCAGCCATGGAAACTCACTGGGTGACTTTGGGCAAGCCACATTACCTCAGCCTCAGAGAAAAGAAAAAGAAAACTCCACGATAGGTTCACCTTAGGGTCATCATATGTTGAAAATAACTTGAAGGCACACAACATCGAGATCTGCCAACCTTGCATTAAAATTCCAAACCTCTTGTTATCAGTGTTAGAGGTATTTGAAGGAATGCAGTAATTAGCTTGTATGCACAGATAGTTCATACCAATTAAGCTAAAATTTGAAAATATCTGCTGATGCAACTGCTCAGCCTTATAGAAATGTGGGTTGGACAAGTGGCATATCTTCAGTATTCTTTGTTTGTGTGTTAGAGATGTGTTCTATATCCCTGCATTCATTATGCAGGGGAATAGAATTTTGTTCAGTTACATTTCAATGAGAATTTAAATGTACTTTAAATTCTTGCATTTTCCAAATTAATATCTAAGATGGAAAAATGTGTATTGAAATAAGCACATTAGAAGAAAGTATACAGAAAAAATACAAGTATTTATTACCGTGTTTCCCCAAAAATAAGACAGTGTCTTATATTATTTTTTACTCCCAAAGATGTGCTAGGTCTTACTTTCAGGGGATGTCTTATTTTTCCATGAAGACGAATTCATATTCATTGTTGAACAAAAAAAAACACATTTATTCTATACTGTACAGTAGTTGTCATCACAAACCAACATAACTAAACCAGACAAACTGTGACTCCTGTCAAGAATTTCTTGTTACTACCATTATTTCCATATACAACTAGTATGTAAGCCTCTGGGGAGATGGAGGCGGGGTATAAAAATAAAATTATGATTATGATTACCAATCCTGCATGCTCTGGTGTTCTGTTCATTGGGCATGCTTCCAAACAAAAACTTTGCTAGGTCTTACTTTCGGGGGAGGCCTTATATTTAGCAATTCAGCAAAACCTCTACTAGGTCTTATTTTTTGGGGATGTCTTACTTTCAGGGAAACAGGGTAGTCAAAAAGACACACTACCTCTAGAAAATACATATATTATGTAACTGTATATGAAAATGTGTACAATAGGAGTAATGCACAGAAACACATAAATAATAATAATAATAATAATAATAATAATAATAATAATAATACCTGGCTATGGCTCACAAATAGGACACTGAAGAAGGAGACAGAAGGCCTGATCCTTTCAGCCCAGGAGCAAGCCATCAGAACAAAGGCAATTCAGACCAAGATTAAAAAAACAGCTGATGACCCAAAATGCAGACTGTGCAAGGAAACCGACGAAACCATTGATCATATCCTCAGCTGCTATAAGAAAATCGCATAGACAGACTACAAACAGAGGCACAACTATGTGGCCCAAATGATTCATTGGAACTTATGCTTCAAGTACCACCTCCCAGCATTCAAGAACTGGTGGGATCACAAACCTGCAAAAGTATTGGAAAATGAGCACGCAAAGATACTGTGGGACTTCCGAATCCAAACTGACAAAGTTCTGGAACACAACACACCAGACATCACAGTTGTGGAAAAGAAAAAGGTTTGGATCATTGATGTCGCCATCCCAGGTGACAGTAGCATTGAAGAAAAACAACAGGAAAAACTCAGCTGCTATCAGGACCTCAAGATTGAACTTCAAAGACTCTGGCAGAAACCAGTGCAGGTGGTCCCGGTGGTGATGGACACATTGGGTGCCGTGCCAAAAGATCTCAGCCAGCATTTGGAAACAATAGACATTGACAAAATTACGATCTGCCAACTGCAAAAGGCCACCCTACTGGGATCTGCGCACATCATCAAAAATACATCACACAGTCCTAAACGCTTGGGAAGTGTTCAACTTGTGATTTTGTGATACAAAATCCAGCATATCTATCTTGTTTGCTGTGTCATACAACAACAACAACAACAACAACAAAGTACAGGTGGTCCCGGTAGTGATGGGCACATTGGGTGCCATGCCAAAAGATCTCAGCTGGCATTTGGAAACAATAGACATTGACAAAATTACAATCTGCCAACTCTAAGTATAAACTGAAAAACAGAAATTCTGCTAGTCCTTTATACTTCCCAAACTAACCGATGGTAACATTTCATGGCCCTATATCCGAGGATCTGAACCCAGATTATCTGCTTTGAACTAGATTACATGAGTCTAGACTGCCAGATAATCTGGGATAAGAAAATACTCTGGTATCAGATCCTGGCATATAGTGCAGTATAAATCCATCCTAAGCTGAGGTTTACTGAGGCACTATATCCCAGGATCTGATCCCAAAGTATCTTCTTATCCCAGATTATCTGGCAGTGTAGACTCATGTAATCTAGT
Source organism: Anolis carolinensis (assembly GCF_035594765.1). Classification (NCBI taxonomy): domain Eukaryota; kingdom Metazoa; phylum Chordata; class Lepidosauria; order Squamata; family Anolidae; genus Anolis; species Anolis carolinensis. The sequence goes on along the minus strand of NC_085845.1, from coordinate 94,821,075 downwards.
TCAAAGCAGATAACCTGGGTTCAGATCCCAGATATAGGGCAGTGTAGATCCAGCCCTAGATTTCAGTAGATTTGCATAATAATATGCTTCTGTTTCTGACTCAGGCACTCACCTTAAATTCTTTTCTTCTCACTGAACTACAACTTTAAAATGTCAGTCTTATGAAAAAGAAGGTATTCTGTCTTTTGTCTTAGTTTTCTGAAATTAATTTGTTCATATCTTTCAATGTAATAACTCTAAAGGCATCTTTTGGGAGGTATACAATTGTCTTCAGCCAAAGAACCACTCCAATTTAGTGGCCAAGACTTCACAGAGAATTAACTACACTAGCTACTCCACCTAGCCCTGTTAGAACAAGATTTCATTAAGATAAATACTGAGCTTGATTAAGAAACACAGGTATGTTTTCATAATTCTTCTATGTTGTTGAAAAATTTGAAAAACATTATTAAATATATATTAATTTTGTATCATTACATTTGAGTCTACTGAAAATTGTGCAACATATAAATATTGTGATGTTTGTAATTATACTGGGCATGGCACATTAAATATCATTTTAAATCTAATTAATTTGAGTTGGAATAACCTGTCTAAACTCATGGTACTTAGCTGATACACACAAAACTATTTGGAACATGATTCAAAGGAATCCAGGCTGGTGCAGTGGCCTCAGTGTTGACCTAGGTCTCTGGGAGATCAGAGATTGAACTTGCTCAGCTCTGCAAATGGACTGGTTGTTCAGAGTTTTTTAAATTGCGCACTTCAGTTGTTTTGGACTTCAGCTCCCACAATTCCTAACAGCTGGTAAGCTGGCTGGAATTTCTGAGAGCTGAAGTTCAAAATACCTGGACGAGCACAGTTTGAGAAACACTGCCTTAGACAACTCTCAGCCAAAAAGTAAGGCAATGACAAATCTCTGAATCTACTCATCCTTTTATTTATATATATCCTACATTTTTCCCAAACTGGTAGTCAAGGTGACTTACAAAAGAGAGAGAATTACAATAAAAGTAAATACAGTATTGAAAACATACAAAAAGTTCAACCAGCATTAAATAATACCAGAATTACAACTATTGCCTTTGAAACAAACAATGCAGCACCATAAATAGTCCCTCTCTTGTAAAAAAAAGAATTCAAAAATTATTATGTTCTAAATTAAGAAGGTCTAAACCTGCTGCTGAAGAGGCAGGTTCAATGAGAAGAAGCTTTCCCATCATATAGGACTCTGAAGGTGGTGAGAAGGGGAGAAGTGCTCCCCCTTAAAGTTCTTAGATTTTTGACAGGCTCAGATGTGAAGATATGATCCTCGAGATAGCCCAAGGCCTCTATACCTTTATAGATCATGATTCGATTTTGAAATGTGCCTCGAAACAGACTGGCAGGCAATGAGGCTGTTGAAACAAGGGAAATGCATACTCCATGTGCCCAGTACAAATCTGCATGCACTTGTTTAGATCATCTGAAGTTTCTTAATGTTCTTTAAAAACAGCTCAACAGAGAGTAAATCCAATTGGGATGCGAATAAGACATGTGGAATCTTGCCAAGAGACCCTACATGTTCCCCAATCTTGCTATTAAACCCCTAAGATGGGGTAAGCACAAGTCAACTTGAAGGCACATGCAACAACAATTAAACATTCTTAGGATCGTATTGTATCTCAAAGGCAATGTACATCAACGAAACAACACTATTGTATGATTACTCAAAAATACATCAGTAAATCCAGTGGGGCCAACTCCCGAATAATTGAAAAACTGCATTGCATTGTAAAAGTGTTTAACTTTGGTCAAGTCATGACAACTTAAGTTTAGAAATGCAGTACACATTTAATCATCTTCAATGCAACTTCATTGCATAGTCAGTCTTCCATATCCATAGTTCCTGCATCCACAGATTCAAGCATTCATGGATTGAAAATATTCCTCCCCCCCCCCCCCCCGCCAAAAAATCCCAAAAACAAACCTTGATTTTGCCATTGGTATACAAGGGAAATTGTTTTATTATGCCATTGGACATAATGGGATGCACAATGGGTTAAACCCTTGTGCTGGCTGGACTGCTGACCTGAAGGTTGGGTTGCTGACCTGAAGGTTGATGGTTTGAATCGGTGAGACGGGGTGAGCTCCCGACTGTAAGAAACATGAGAGAAACCTCCCAGCAGGGTGATAACACATATGAACATCCCTTGTCTCTGTAGATGGCCAATTCTCTCACACCAGAGGCAACTTGCAGTACATTTTCAAGTCGATTCTGATATGATTTTTAAAAAAACCATCTACAGAATTTAGTAGCCACAGGGGTCCTGGACCCAAACCTCAGCAGATGCCAAAGACCCATTGTACTGGAAATAATTAAGTTAAACCACCTTTTCCAATTAAATTAAGTTCTAATAACCAAAATACCAAAGCTATTTCAAATTCAACAACATGACATGGAATCAAAACTTATTATCACTGACACCTATTTCTCTATAAGTCTGTGCACAGCATCAAAGTCAGTACCTGAAACCCTTCAGAGCTATACATTAAGCATGAATATTATCCAAACTAAAATGTATTTTCTCCATTATCTCTAACCCTCACCCCCACCTCCCCAACAGTCCTGTGCAAATTAACAGTTCTTTTGGCATTGCATCAAAAACGTAATATTAATCCTTTGGAAACAAGACTTCTTTTATACAGAGCTTCTCCACTGCTTTGTAAGTGGGAAAAGAAAGTTTAAAGTAAACCTATCCTGTGGCAATATTAGATAAACCTAAATATTAATTTTAAAATATACAATAAAGACTGGCTCACCACAATGCTTAAGAGGCATTAAAATAGGAATGTTCTGCTTCAAGGGTTAAAGTACTTAACTCTAATTTGAAATGGAAATTCAACAGAAGAATGTGGGATGAAAGGTACCTGTGTTCCACACTTTATGTAAAGCATCAGCTCCAGTTCTATATGAAGAAATAATTTCCTTTCCTTTCAGTGGGCATTGCTTCAAGGAAATGTATTTGGAATTGGGATATTTTCCATCTCATAAGAGTTTCCTTGCTGAGATGGATTTCTCAGTTGCCATATAAAGCAGACAAAGAGTGTAACCTATGGTATTGAAGCACATAGTTGGATAATCACTAATGGTGTGCTACTTCTAGGCTCTCAAAAGAAGGCCTCCTTTGGACATAAACCAAACTATGATTTTATTGTTATGTATAAAAGCTTCAGGTTCATGGAAATCTCTATTCCTTTCTCTGCACATCTCCAAGGAACTGAGAAGTAATAAGTTCTGCTTTAATTTAACTAGAGTTTAGTGTTATGTCTAAATAATAAACCTGGGTTGGCATGTTTTCAGTGAACCAAAATCAAAACTATGGAGAAATGAACTTGTCTGTTTTGTTTAAGCTCCAGATCTTTTGAAGTCCATTCTGTCCTGGTTGTACACCAGCTTGCATTTAAAAATAAAGAGTCAGCAAGAAAATTGCTATGCATTTTATATGGATGTCTTCAAATACATGCCGTTCTTTGTATGCAGTTCTCAACCAGGAGACATACGACCTCATCACATGGCTCAAAATAAGTGTCCTAGGATGCTTAAAACCAGCTTTAGGGATTGAGCCACACAGCAACTATCAGATGACATAACCTGTGGCTCTGCCCCCAACCGAGCTAAAAGTGTCACTAGATGTTTTTCTTGGCTGGCTACAATGGAGCCAGCTTGGGGCTTCGCCGAGAGGGCGACACTTTCCTCATGTGATGGGGAAAGCATCACAAGAGGGAGCTGCACACAGGGCAACAAATTCACCCCACTGATCTCTCTCTCATCACCAGAAGCCAGGCAAAGCGGGTCACTTTGTCTGGCCTTTATGATAAAGTTGATAAATAGTTACAGATAGACTTGTTGGTGGTAATCTTGGGACTTCATCAGACAGATGGGGGGGGGAGTGGAGGGCACTGTCTTACCTCGTTCCTTACTATCTTCTCAAATCTTCTGGGGTGGCCAGCGACACCCCATCCTTTCTGCTCCTTTCTCCGTCTTCTCCCCACTTTTCCCCTATTTATCCCATTTGGAATCGAGTAACACTTGGCTCCTGAAGACGGTCTTTGGGCTCCGTTTTGATGCACTTAGAAAACTGAGTACCATGGAGTCCCACTGGAAGTGCCCTTACATCATGTGATGGCCTCCATGGGGTTCCCATGGGGCTCCATTTCCTAAGAGCATCAAAATGGAGCCCAAACACTGTCTGATGAAGTCCTTAGAAAATACTGATCACATTGACAATCAATTGTTTACAGTTAATGTGGGAGCAGCTTGCAGCAAAAAGATATTGACCTCCAAAATTTACTATGTGGTTGGCATATGTGAGATGTTCAGATCCTGGCCTCTCCATCTAATATTGTCTGTGGTCAAAGAAACAGAAATACCCTAACTTAAAGTCATGAAGAACAGAGGACAGCATAAGCTAGATAGAATAGATATTTGATTTAATTGCCTCCTTCAAAGGAAAAGTTAAATTTAACTTGACAGATCTCTGTACATGAAGGAAAATGACTTGTTTATATTCTAATTCACTGTCTTTTATTCTAAAATGGAAGTGACAACTTGTATTAAAGGTGTAATACAAGACTGAAATACCTATTACTCCTCAACAATGATCTGAAATGGTAAAACAGAAATAGCAACCAAGTAAATTAAAAAAAATCACAGTGGTTTGAAGATAATTACATAAGAATATTCACTAACTTAAATGTATTGTGTATTTTGTCAGATTCAAAGTAGCTGAGTCCTTGGAGACATCAAGTATCACTAGGTAGAAAATAGAGCCCCCCCCCAAAAAAAAGCCTGCACTTAGTTGAATGTTGAGGAAATGTGAAAAAGAAGTGAAGTCTGAAAAGCTAGCTATGAAAGGCTTTCTAAAAATAGATTGTGCTTGCTTATGAACTAGCACTAATTATGGGACCAAATCACAGTGTTGGCAGTAATTCACAGTGAGAAAGTTGAAAATACCGGTTTTCAAAGCAGTCAGTAAATTTCCACATGAACCATCAAGATTTGTAATTCTTTCCCAGGACACACCATAAACTGAAATTTCAGCTTTCCTCCTAGGTCCAGCACAGTGAAAAGTTTTAGCTCTCACACAGAGTTGAGGTTTATGGTCTACAGATGCTTTCCTTTAAATGACTGTGACATTATAACTTTATACTTTACTATGTTATTGGAATGTTGTAAAATAATTATATCACATTCTATGGAATATTTCATAACTTTTAAACTGATACATAAATAATGGTGATGTGTTACCATTCCAAGACACTGGTTTCACTGTATTGGAGAACACTCCCACAGTTCATATTGCTTCTCTCTATTAGGCACTTGGACCTAAATCAAGCTGCTACTCTTAACTAGTATTGACCAAGGTGTCACACCTCAGGTTAGCTTCACCTTGCTAAAGACACCAGGCTGCACACAGAACGTAGTCTTTTGTGGATTATTAGAAAATAAGGAAAATATAGATCATAAAAGGTAAAAGTTCAGTTCCAGTAAACAGTTACAAAAACAAGACTAAAAGAAACAAATCCATGGAAACATTAAGCATGAAACAAGGTCCTTAAAATGAAGCCAAAGTCTTAGAAACATGGATACATCCAGACTATAAGGTAACACAGAAAAGCAGACTTGGTTCTTGATTCAAGCGAGGAAATTGCTTTGATGAATTTCTCTCTCTCAACAGACTGTTTTAATAGCATAACATAAAGGCATTTCTTTGCCCTTTGAACTCCCTCTCTTACTTGCTATTCGGAGACTTCTATGCAACCCCCGAAATTCCAGATGACTAGCCCAATCTAAAGACATGGCCTCATCGCTTTCGCTTTCAAGGCCACAGGGCTTGTTAGCGTTATCAAACAGAGGTTGAGAGCTGCTCTCCCTTTCTGCTTCTTGCACCTGAAAACCATCATCATTAACAACCACATTCCTTCCCATGGGAAAGCCTCCCTTTTCCTCATCTCCCACAGCAGGAACACTCTGCACCTGAATTCCATAATTCCCATCAGAGTCATCTTGAAACTCATCCTGAACCTGAATCACATCATCTGGAAACTGCATCCCAGAATCCTCAAACTGCATCCCAGAATCCTCATCAGAGTCACACAAAGAGTGAGTCACAACACAAGAACATGTTTGTAGGCTTGGCTCTTCTGCAAATCCTGGATTTTCCTAAAGTCCCATACCATTTTTTTTGCATGAATGTTATTTGTTTGTGTGCCAGCATCTGTTTTTGGTGAACAGGTATACATAGTTGAAATTAGGAGTGTGTATGATATTGGCTTGGCATTCTGCATTCGGCTAGGCGGTGGAGGAGCTGGGGACTGGCAATAATGGGACAGGTGGCGGCTGATCTTCGGCTGCCATGTGAGAAGAGCAGCTGCATACATGTGGGATTTTCCTCCCCCACCTTTGCATTGCCAGAAAATTTCCTGAGCCCTACCTTCTGGCTTCTGTCCTGCAGCAGCAGCAGCTTAAGTTGCTCCCCTCACCAAAAGAAATAAATAAATAAAAAGCTTTTTCACCTCTTTGAGTCTTAGTCTCTTTGCTATACCCTTCCCAGCCCTACCTTCTATACTGTCACTGTGGAGAAATACCAGGGGATACAGTTTTGTGGTTTTTTTTAATGAGATTTTATTTATAGATTTTTTAAAAAAAAAATCCTAAGAATTAGTGGATGACCCAAACGTTCTGAAACTTGGGAGACTTACAGTGATAAATGTTTCCTCCAAGTGTGACTATTTCCATCACAATAGCCCTAAAAATGCCTTGGGAGTCCCCCCACTGCTGGCAATAGGCCAGGTTGTCTCAATGTGAAAACAGAGCTTCTGGCTGATTCATCTGAGAAATGGTATTTCCTCGCTCCCAATATAAGGAAGTTCCCATGAAACAGAATGGGGGGGGGGGGGGCAGAAAAACCGGGACCGTTTTTTGATTAATTGCACACACTTAGTTGAAATGTGTAAAATATTACTAATAATATTAAAATGTATTATTATTAATAATAACAACAGCAGCAGCAACAACAATAATATACACAAGATCTTACCTCTCCCTAAGAGGTGAGATGCAACATAAATGAAAATACAATATATAACTATTTTTTAAAATTTTTATTTTTTAAATAAAAATAAAATAAATAAAAATATATATAACTAATACACATAATGCCATTTGAAACACATCAATGAAAACACATAAACACAAGATTAAACCGCAAACAATTACACATTTAAGTCATTCATACATAAACTTCAATGTATGGGTTTAAAATTCATAGTTTTAAATCAACTGGGTAGGCCTGCCAAAAGAGATGGGTCTTTATTGCTGTTTAAAATTCTGATTGTGTTTAGCTGTTGAATCTCTTCTGGTAGGACATTCCTGGGATGGCCAACCAGAAGGTCCTCTGAGTGACAGTTGCTAGTCTAGCTCTGTCTGGTTGAAGTAAATGTCCCCCAGTAGATCTGAGTGTATAAGGCAGATTGTATAGGAAGAGGTAATCTTGAAGGTAAACCTGACTCAAACCTTTTAAAGGTAATAACCCAGTATTAGTATAGGTGTATTGTGTTGTACATAGCTAAATCTTAGAGCAATGAAAAATGTTCATTGTTTTGTTCATTGATGATGTATATGAAGTTTTTAATTCCGTCTCTTGCACAATAGACTCAAAGTGCATAAAACACCATGCTTGAACTGTCAACCAGCTGTACAAGGAGAAGGCAATAGAAGGGGCACATAATGGATCATAAGTTGCAGCCTGCTCTCTCCAATTAATTATTGGCTGTCATTTTGAAGGGAGAACAAGAATTATTACTTTGTTAATGTTTTCATGCCCTGAAAGCTGAGATCAGATGCTGACCTTATTTCCTGAAGGTTTGGCATAAATTTGGAAGGCTCTCCAGTTGTTTAGTTGGGTGTGCCAGGCCTCCCTCCCACTGCTTCCTTGCTGGCAGGAGATGTTAAATTAATTAATCATGCACAAAGAATGACCTTTTTTGGTTTTGATTTATATCACTTACTCAATTCCATCACAAGCTCCAATTCCTACCCAGAGAGCAGCAATGTTGATCAGGCTGTTCAAGCTCAAGAAAAATAAAACAGAAGACCCAAAAACTTTGTTCAGTTCTGACACCTCACTACAATTTACAAGAGAGAAGATGACATTTTACCACCTTTGCTGGGCTGAGATATAAACACTTCGCCAAAAGTGGAATTTCTTATTGCCAGACATTCAATTCATAGATAGACTGTATTTTTGGTACTGGGAAATGATTAATAGATCTCATAATAAACAGGACAAACAATCAGAATTAAAGGGAGTTTGAAAGAGAACAGATAAGCATATACCAGAACTGAGGTTTCATATTAATTAAAATTCCAGTTGTCCAAAAGACTTTAGGGCATTTTTATTTCATGTATCTTCTGGACTGATTCTATATCACTTCTGATGCTTCCAGCCTATCTTGGGAACAGAGCCCTATGCTGGCCATCACATGATGTCACGTGGTTTCTGGCAGAGGCCCTGCCCCAACCAGGGTGGAAGCATCATTGGACACATTCTCCAAAACACAGGAAGCTTCCTGTGCTGTGTAAATCCTCTGCAGAACGGTGATGTTTCCCACATGTGATAGAGAAAGCGTTACTGAGATGGAACTGTATGCAGAATGACACATCCATCCTGTTGCTCTTTTCTTTTTGCTCTGAAGCCAGGTGAAGCGGGACGCTTCACCTGGCCTTTGTGATGAGGTCCTTAGCTGACTTGCATAAACATGCCACATTCATCTGTGACATTACAAGGAATGGTGTGAATGTCAAGACAAAGTATTGTGGCTCTCAAGATGTGAGGTGACATGAAAGTCATATCTATGATATTTGGTCAGTAATGACTCATTCATAATCTAGTTATGAGTCTTGTTTCCACAACAATTACATTATCCATGTGTTAGTCTCTTGCCTCGCAGTTTGCAACACTGCAACCAGCTAGTTATCTTCAAGGTAGACATTCTGAGTTCATAGAATCAAAGAAATACAGAGTTGAAAGAGACCACAAGGGCCATCCAGTTCAACTGGATCCATAGACAAAACTCAATCACCCTATGGAAATTCTAGGAGAAAGATGAAGAAATAAATGAAAATAAACACTTCTGGATTGGAGATAAATTTTGACTTTGTCTCAATTGCCATGGAATTCCTTACGTATCCATATCTTCCATAAAATAGTATAGTTCATTTATTCTTATAAAAAAATGAAAATATTTCAGACAAAAAGCAATGTATAAGTTTTGCTTGTAGAATAGGTCACTTATCATTTCCTTTTCTTCAAAAATGAAATATTCTATAGGAATAATCTGATTGACCAATTTTGAACAAGGAGCTTTTTATACAAATTATATTTGGCTTATCTTTGAAAAGAAATGAATGATATAATTTTTAAAATACATGAAACTAGGGACTATTTTACCCTGTTCTTTCGTATCAAACTGCTATGCACTACCAAATGATTGAGTGTTCCCAAAATGATGCATGCCATAAAACTGTGCAGTTCCAAGTACATTCTAATGGTTTCTCCACAATGTAAATTGTTTACATCACATTTCAAACCTCCAATCCTTTGTGCAATAATGCTAGTAACTATTAGCAGGAGGTAGGTAGCTGACATGGAACATCATGCTAGCTATCTATCTATAAATAAGCAAGTAAATAAGTAAGTAAGTAAGTAAGTAAGCCCTATTTCATATCCATAAAGGGAAACACCAGAAGACCACTTTACATTATCCCTAGGTAAAGTTTTCCCCTGACATTAAGTCCAGTCATGTCCGACTGTGGGGGTTGGTGCTCATCTCCATTTCTAAACCGAAGAGCCGGCGTTGTCCATAGACACCTCCAAGTTCATGTGGCCAGCATGACTGCATGGAGAGCTGTTACCTGCCCACCGGAGCGGTACCTATTGATTTACTCACATTTGCATGTTTTCAAACTGCTAGGTTGGCAGAAGCTGGGGCTAACAGCGGGCACTCATTCCGCTCCCCGGATTTGAACCTGTGACCTTTTGGTCCGCAAGTTCAGCAGCTCAGCGCTTTAACACACTACGCCACCGGAGGCCCCTTACATTCTCCCTATGAATGTATTATTTGCCTTCTAAATCTCCCATATGACACAAAATGACAAGGTAGCTTATGAGCTACCATATCACTTCACAGATCTTTCTTTCTAATCTTTGCTTTTCATTCTCAAGAGCACTTAATTCATATAATCCACTGATATTGTCAAGGACAGAACGCCACAGGATCAAAGATAACAGAGTTTATTGGATTTACAGAACTCAAAATGCCCGTAAAAGACAAGGGCTAGGCAACACTGGCCTTAAAAAGCAAAAAGGGGCAAGAAAAACATTCAAAAGATAAACCGGATTAAACCGGAGTTTAATCCGGACAAAATCAAAACAGCTTGCTTCAGCCTGAGAATAAACAAAACAGAAACTGGTGAACAAAGAGTTCAAAAGAACGTAACTAATTGGCAGCAGATGCTTCTCTGCTGCCAGCACTATGTTTTGAGTAACTTAGAAGTTACTCCTCCACACAGCAGGCAAGGTTCCAATACAAACACAACAGCCGAGGATTGAAGCAGTAGCGTAGTCCCAGTTCTTTCCGAAGGTCGTCAGGCAGAAGCAGACGTTTGTAGTTCACCAAGTCCAGGTAGGAGAATCCGAGCCCGTAGTCAGTTCAGTCCGTAAATCCAGAGTAGCAGATGGCGTCCGTCAAGAAGACGACGGAAGGTCAAAGCTATTGAGATTAAGCAGAGGTTGCACAAACAAAAGCCCACACAATTCCTCCCGCCATCTGAACCCAAATTCCAAAACAACTTACGTAGTCAGCACACGAAACACACCCGTCTTCAGGAAAACGTCCCACACAGATCCCAAGCGTTCGTCCAGATTACCTTGCCCAATGCAATTTGCAATTGCTCCCAAACCCCATTTTATGCCAGTTACAAGTCCTCATCACTATCAGCTGCCCTCCTTAACCCGGGCGTTTCCTCATCACTTTCCTCATCAGAGCTGGAACACCTCTGACTACGCCCCACAGCATCCCCAGCTGTGGATCCCGTCCCATCCCTCCAGCTTGTCCATGGGTCTAGTCCTGAAGGTCCCCAATCATCTTCCATCCCATCATTGCCAGTGGCACCCAATTCCTCCCTTACCCGAGTCCAATCCATCTCATCCTCTTCCGAGCTCACCACCTCTTCCTCCATTCTCTCTGTAAACCCCTCAAAAGAATCCTCGTCAGATGGTTCTGCAAAGATATCTCGCAGCCTCTTTCTTTCTCGCTCCTCGAGAGTATCTGACTCTCGAGGAGTCTTACGCCCACGCTTCCCAGTAGCAGAGCCATGAGGCTCAATCATAACAGATATTACTGTTATAAATGAAGTGTGCTGAGTCTCCTTTGTAGAGAGAGAAAGCAGAGTATAAATATAATAATTATAATAATAATAATATTTTTATGTGTAGAAGAATATAGAATGTTAAGGTAAGTGGGGATAGGGAAGGAATATGAAGTGACAGTTGTTTTTGTCAATTGACAGTTGGAAGGAGATGAAAGAGGGTAGAGATGATTAGGTGGCTTGGGATTAGGATATTCATAGTTATGACTCCAGATTTCAATTTACAGAAGGTTTTGTTTCTAATGATTCCTAAAATAAGCATGATCTCTGTGGTTAACCTCACATAATCATAAATGAAGACAATATTTAAAGGGATTGAACACCTAGTCTGATACTAATATTTGCATCTGTGCAATTTGGTTAGCAGAGTAGCACTGAGACACTAATCTGAGTCAATGTAGACTAATGCAGTTGACCTCCTCCTGTAAATGCTGTTACGTGAGTGATCTACCACTGTGAGCAGTGTCAGAAATTGAAATATTACAGCTGTTCTTCTTGAACCCACAAAAATGAAGCAGGAATGTTGGATGAGCCTTATATTCTAATATTAAGTGTGCACCAGTTTTATGACTCTGCATCTGAAAATTTCTGAGAAGGCCAAATTCGGATTACAGATGGGTGTTAATTGTTTCAGTTCTTGTTTTGTATTAGAGTGCAACATAATTCAGATCACGAGTCCCTGACTCAAAGGGAGACTTGAAAGTAGGTTTGTGCATTTCAGTTGAACCATGATCTTCCAAAGCTTTTGCAATTTGCATTTCTTGTTCTCACAAAACATACTGGAAGAGCCCAGCAGCAGCAAGCATAGCAAGCATTGTCCCCTTATTAGAAAAACACTCCTTGGGAGAAAAATCATTTTCAAAATGTATTGTTAAAAATCTAGCTATGTTTGGGGAAAAAACATGGTTTTGGAGCATATTATTTTACGTCTTAGCAGTTCAGAGCAAGTCATCATCAGCTTCACTGATTCAGAAAGGCGAGGCAGTAGAGCTGAGAGAGAAATTATTGCTTCTGTTGGCCTGGCAAATGGCAAAGTTTCGCTTCAGATTGAAGCCCAAATAGTGTTGCAGTAAGTTGTTCTTGTAGCAACAGTCAGCCAATACTTATACTTATTATTATTAGTAGTAGTAGTACTTGAAATTCAGAAGGCAGAGAACATATATATATATATATATATATATATATATATATATATATATATATATATATAGAAAGAGAGAGAGAATGAGGGAGAGGGAAAGAAAAAGAGAAAGAGAACTTGTTTGCAAAGGAATGAAATTAAAGTTAGGTAGGTAAAGTAGTAGTTTTCTGAGAAATATCAGGCTTTTCTTTTTGTTTGCTAGGATTACTATTAATAATAATTATTATTATCTTTTAGAAGTATTTTCTGAAGGAGAGGAGGGAAGGAGAAAATGAAGCTAAAAGGGTGACTCTCCCAAGCCCCCCAAACCTTCACACACTCATCCCGCAAGTTCCCAACTCCCAGTCAGTCCCACTAAATAAAAAGAATCAAGAAAATAAAGGAAAATCACAAAGATTCCAGAGAGAGGTCAAGCCAGCCAAGCCAAGCCAAAAAATAAAGCAGAGAGATAACCATTGAATCAGAAGAACATGTTCTAAAGTGAAAGTAGACTAAAATGAGACTAAGGTAAAGGTTTCCCCTGACGTTAAGTCCAGTCATATTTGACTCTGGGGGTTGGTGCTCATCTCCATTTCTAAGCCGAAGAGCCGGCATTGTCCGTAGACACCTCCAAGGTCATGTGGCCAGCATGACTGCATGGAGCGCTGTTACCTTCCCGCCAGAGCGGTACCTATTGATCTACTCACATTGGCATGTTTTCAAACTGCTAGGTTGGCAGAAGCTGGAGCTAACAGCGGGCGCTCATTCTGCTCCCCCTGGATTTGAACCTGTGACCTTTCGGTCTGCAAGTTCAGCAGCTCAGTGCTTTAACACACTTCGCCACCGGGGCTCCTTAATGAGACTAGATAGCCATATAACAAATAGAAAGTAACTAATCATTTCTTCTGTTATAAAACTGCTAAAAATTAAGCCTTTCCTCAAGAGATGGAATTTGGTTATTATAGCAGAAAAAATGCCCCTGCATAATCTTTATTATCTCTTTAATTTTAGCAATTGATTCAAATTTCTCCATGTTATTCCCCGATTGTGCCTGCCTTAAAGCAATTGGATTAGTCCCTCACTATCTAAAAGTTGACGATTCAGGATATTCACAAAAGAGAAAATATAAGTAGTTGATGGAAGAAGATTTAAAAGAGAAAAAACACAGATGTTTTATATGCAGTTGAGAAAGACACATTATCTGATTTGAACTGGATTATATGAGTTCGCACTGCCATATAATCCAAGTCAAAGCAGATAATCTGTATTTTATATGGCAGTGTAGAAGAGGCCTAGGATATCAGTAGGTCTTCCATATTCTGGATTTCAAATTAATTTTTGTTAGGAAAAATGTTTTCCTGTTAGTTATCTCTTAATTTTTGCTGATAAATCTTCCATTACTTAAAGAAGGAATGCTCCTGGCTGTTCCTATTAAGTGCCTGAGATTCTCCTATACATATTATGGAGAGTAAGGGTGCAGCTACACAGTAGAACTAATGTAGTTTGATCACTTACCTACCATGGCTTAGTGCAATGTGATTTGCAGTTTGGTATGGCACTTTTTGACAAAGAAGGCTCAAGACCTTGTAAAACCATAGGTCCTGTGACCACATAACATTTATCCATGACAGTTAATGTGGTGTCAAACTGCATTTATGCTACAGTGTAGCTCTGTCATGGCAATAGTTTCTCAGTTCATTAAATAATTTGTGTAGCAGACCATGGTACAGAATCTCATTTCTTTTGTTTCACTGTGACCTCAATCAAAAACAAAAACTGGTTACATAAGTTTGGAATGCAAAACTGTTGGCAACATTGCAATTACGATGGTACTTGTAAATCCGAAAAGAAACAAAATGTTTATCTTTGGTGAACTGCCCTCCAAAGAGGACAGAATACAGAGTCTAATCACAACATATTCAATTTGAACAGAAAATCATTTCTTTCAGAGGGTATCTGGGCTCCAGATATAGATTCATAGAATCCTAGTGTTGAAAGAGAACACAAGTGCTAGCCAGTCCATCCTCCTGCCATGCAAGAATACAGAGTCAAAGCACTGCTGACAGATGGCCATGTAGCCTTTGTTAAAAAAACAAAAACTCCAAATGAGACTCCACATGTAGAGGCATCATATTCCATGGTCAAACAGCTCTTCCCATCAGAAAGTTTTATCCAAGATTCAGGTATAATCTCTTTCCCTGCAGTTTGAGACCATTGTGGGGCCGGGCTGTGGCACAGGCTGGTGAGCAACCTGCTGCAATAAATCACTGACCATGAGGTCATGAGTTTGAGGCCAGCCTGTGGCGGGGTGAGCACCCGTCAATTAAAAATAAAAAATAGCCCCTGCTCATTGCTGACCTAGCAACCCGAAAGATAGTTGCATCTATCAAGTAGGAAATAAGGTACCACTTATAAAAGTGGGCAGGGCAAGTTTAACTAATTTACGACGTTGGAATGAGGAAGTCCCGTCAGAGTGGATGATGAAGCAGCTGCTCCCCCCTGTGGCCAGAATCAAACATCCCCTCAGGAGAAGGTTAAATTGCCTCTGTGTCTGTCTGTCTCTGTCTCGGTTCGATGTGTTTATGGGCATTGAATGTTTGCCCTATATGTATATAATGTGATCTGCCCTGAGTCCCCTTCGGGGTGAGAAATAAATTGCTCCATTACACTGACCACTTATCCTGAAAGGCCAGCAAATTGTCTCTGTGGTGACGAAATGAGCCGATCCTGGTTAATGTGGTCCAAAGCTGCTTAATGCATCCTTGAACCATGTTAACCAAAGTTGCTCTGAATTCAGAGGAAACTGTAACTTTGGCCCATGCAAATAGTTGAGCCAGTTCCAAGATGAAACTGGCTGCAATCATTTACACATTCATCTCATGTTCCATAGCTTTAAGTGCCCCAGGGACACCTAATGGCATTCACCATTCTCCTCCCGTTCTCATTATCACAGGTGCCAGGTGACCGGAGAAGGCAGGGGTGAGAGGAGGAGGTAATTCTCTCTCCCCTTCTCTTTCCCTCTTCTGTGGCACCTTGGTTCCCAGGCCAATGTCACTCCATATGATAAGTGCCTTGGAGTGCAAAAGATAAGCAAAAGATGGATTGCCACCTTTTAATCTTTTCTTCTGCAGGCTAAATATCTGCTATGATACTCTAACCAGCAGGTCCACTGCAAGAATTTCTACACATTCATATGAGGAATCAAAGATGGGAGAAAAAACATGTTAACTAGGATTATCTTTTTAATCCAGTTTTAAATGAAAGACTTTATTTAGTCATGTTAGTGGTAGCTGCTGGCATTATTTATTTATTTATTTATTTATTTAAAACATTTATATTCCACCCTTCTCACTCCAAAGGGGACTCGGGGCACAAAATATATATGGCATGCATTCCATGCCAGGACATAAAATAACTATAAATATACACAAACATTAAAATCACTTATAGGTAAAAGGTAAAGGTTTCCCCTGACGTTAAATCAGTCATGTCTGACTCTGGGGGGTTGGTACTCATCTCCATTTCTAAGCTGAAGAGCCGCCGTTGTCCGTAGACACCTCCAAGGTCATGTGGCCGACATGACTGCATGGAGTGCTGTTACCTTCCTGACGGGGTGGTACCTATTGATCTACTCAGATTGGCATGTTTTCAAATTGCTACCCTGTCTTCCCGAAAATGAGACATCCCCAAAAAATAAGACCTAGTAGAGGTTTTGCTGAATTGCTAAATATAAGGTCTCCCCTGAGAGTAAGACCTAGCAAAGCTTTTGTTTGGAAGCATGCCCGGCGCCTGCCAAACAAAACACCATAGCATGCAGGATTGGTAAATGTACATACCAGTTGTATATGGAAATAATGGTACTAACAAGAAATTCTTGACAGGAGTCACAGATTGTCTGGTTTAGTTATGTTGGTTTGTGATGTCAACTACTGTACAGTATAGAATAAATGTTCATTTTTTTGTTCAACAATAAATGTGAATTCTTCTTCATGGGAAAATAAGACATCCCCTGAAAATAAGACCTAGAGCATTTTTGGGAGTAAAAAAATAATATAAGACACTGTCTTATTTTCGGGGAAACACGGTAGGTTGGCAGAAGCTGGAGCTAACAGTGGGCGCTCACTCCACTCCCGGGATTTGAACCTGGGACCTTTCGGTCTGGTAGTTCAGCAGCTCAGTGCTCTAACACACTTCACCACAGTTATATCTACTTTAAAATCAGCTGTTTAAACCAACTCAAGACACTGGTTAGCGGAGTAGGTTTCCTATTATTGCCTCACTGTACTGCCCCAAAGGCTTGGTTCCACAATTAGGTCTTTACCACCTTTGTGAAGGACAGGAGAGAGGGGGGCTGATCTAATATCACCAGGAAGAGAGTTCCATATCCTGGGGGCAAGCACTGAGAAGGCCCTGTCTCTCATCCCTATGAAATGTGCCTGCGACGGTGGTGGGACCAAGAGCAGGGCCTCCCCAGATGATCTCTATGGTGGTCCATAAAGGGAGATGCGTTTGGACAGGTAAACTGGGCCTGGGCTGTTTAGGGCTTTATAGGCCAAAGCCAGCCCTTTGAATTGTGCCCAGTAGCAAACAGGCAGCCAGGGGAGCTGACGTAACATGGGAATTGTGTTCTCCCTGTATGCAGTTATTAACCTGGCTGCCTCTCATTGGACTATTTGAAGCTTCCGAACAGTTTCAAAGGGAACCCCACGTAGATCACGTTGCAGTAGTCTATCCTTTGGCTGTAACGAGAGTGTGGACCACTCTGACTTGTGACGTAATGAAAAATCAAAATGTGTAGTCCACGCACTACCTTGCCAGAGAAAGAAGATATGTACCACGCAGATGAACAATAAAGAACAAACATACCTCACTACCTCTGAGGATGCCTGCCATAGATGTGGGCAAAACGTCTGGAGAGAATACTTCTAGAACATGGCCATACAGCCCGGAAAACATACAACAACCCTGTGATCCTGGCCATGAAAGCCTTTGACAACACAACAAATGGTTTATTCTTCTTAAACCCAGAACAACATATGTACAATATGCTCAGTTGCATCAACTCTCATAATGTCATTTTATGAGAGATTTAAAATAGTCTTTCCTTTGTCCATGTGGATAAATTCCTTCCAGCAGCTCATGAAGCCAGAGCACACTTCAAAGTCTGTGTGTCTCTCTCTGCTTCACTCTTCAAACGGTCTCTGCACCTGCTTAGCTCAAGCCTAAATAAAATTGCAATATCAAAAACTCCCAGGCTTAACAGCTCTCCAGACATGGCTCAACCAATCAGCTTCATGCATCTTATTTTGCAGTTGACACACACATTAACTGATTTCTTACATATCGTAAATGTCTTCCCAAGGTACGAGTGCAACTGGTACCCAAGTTTTAATTGTGGGAAAGCCCCCCTGGCTACCGCCACAACCTGAGGTTCCAGGCTCAGCGATGAGTCCAGGAGGACCCCAAACTTCGAACCTACACCTTCAAGCCAGCACAGGCTGTAACCCTATACCCTGTTCAGCCTTGTTCAATAGTTCTGATGTCCTTGGAAAGGTAATTTTATAGACAATGTTTTTAAAATAACTTTATACATAAAACAATGTTTGTATAATTGCATCATTAGAAAGCAAAGGTGTCACTATCTCAGTCAGCCATGTGGAGGATTTTGGACTTTGGAACATTTTGGAATGCCAGATAAAGGATGCTCAACCGGTGCAAAGAATGTAAGTATCATGTAGAATAACTTGGCCTCCAGGGACAGCAAAACAAAAGATAACCAATGACACAATGCTGGTCTTCTAAAAATAAAAATCAACCAGTAAGATCTAGCCAAATGTCTGAAGCAGACAATCTGAAGCAGATGAAAGGTAAAGGTAAAATTAAGTTAAGTCCAGTCATATCTGACTCTGGGGGTTGGTGCTCATCTCCATTTCTAAGCCAAAGAGCTGGCATGGTCTGTAGACACCTCCAAGGTCATGTGGCCGGCATGACTGCATGGAGCGACATTAGGGTTAGGGAAGCAGATGAAAGGTTGATAATATCTAGGCCAAATTGCTGGGTGCCTTAATTCTAGCTCAGCTCTCACCACTGCATCATACTTTTTCAATTTTCAGTGAACTTAGAAAGTGTATAACTTTGCCTGGCTTCTACATTAATAAATATATAGGAGTTAGATCCCAACTTTCCTTTCAGGGACAGAATAGAACCAACTTCTATGGAAAAAGGATTTCCTTAGTTCCCAATAGGCACTTGCACCTCCTGCCCCTATTCCAAAGGACTGCAGTGGGATATGGTACAAGGATAGAGGTGGTGGTGGTGGGGGTTGATGGAAAACATTCCCCTCATTATATAAAGTGCACAGAATAGCACCTTAAAAACCAGCCCACATTTTATATCTTTCATTTTATGGAGCGTTGAGCTCCCATTTTATATGTCAAAATATTGGATAGAGATTTTAAAGGAAATAAAAGAAATAAATATATCAGTGGGGCTTATTTCCAAATGCACGTGCAGGGGTCTGAGCTGTTAGTGTTATAGTTTATTACATCATATAACCTTGCAATGAAATTAAAGTTCTGGTAAGGAGCCAGAAGATAACTAGGCCATTTAACATCAGGCCAGCCTGTGCTGGAATAAGTTCTCATTTTCTGGATTTTCTCTCTTTTAGGAGTAAAGCAAAGCAAAGAAAAATCAACTGCTTGAAATATATAACAGTACTGAAGTTTTTTCCCCCACTCAAAGCTTATCATGAAGGCAAGCTTCCACATTTTTTCTGGTCCCTGACTCTTGCAAGCTTTTTTGCTTTCAAGCCATGGTACAAAGCTAAGCATTTGATATCTTGCAGAACTCAATTTCTCAATCAACCCGGAAAGTTCAAAGAACTTTGTTTTTACAGATGAATACCATGCCTGGCTTGGCTGAGCTAACAGTTGATTACCAAGTCTCTTTGTTTATGCCAATTAGCACCTGCCAGTAAAGACATGAACAGATGGTGAATGCCAATTTAGCTATATTTTTGTCATTGTTGTTGAGAAAATTCCTTTACTAGTACATGCAGAAAGGGTGAAAATAAATAAATACATAAATATATGAAAAAAGAACTTGGCAATAATGTTCATAGGGAAAATTCACCTTATAATCCTGAAGCTCCTGCCTTCAAGATAAGCTCTACTGAATTCAGGAAGTCTTTCTCCTACCTTATTGATTTTAGATGCCGCCTCCTCCTCCTTTTTCCTTTTCCATCTCCTCTTTCAATATTCTAATGCTAACAATTAGCATCTAATAATAATTTATTTATTTATATACATGTGCACCAACATTCATATGCATGTCTACCTTGACCCAGTGTAAAACTGGGGAAATGGAAAACAACAGAGGAAGGAAAGGCAACTGGAAGTGAAAATGTGATTATTTCATCTACACATACTTGGGCTCAGACTAAATTGCTACAGGTCAAGGGAAATAGGGGGTTATGTCAAACACCAGCAAAGTGGTAAGTTTTGAGGTGGTATTTGAGCAATGCAAAATATGTGGAATGATTGCTGAGCTATCTCTAGATCTGCTAGTTCTGTGTAGTATAGAATGGCCATCATGCAAAAATGAAAAGGCAGAGGGGAACATAGGGCTTAATCTAATACTATGGTTGTGGTACAGTAGAGTCTCACTTATCCAACATAAACGGGCTGGCAGAATGTTGGATAAGCGAATATGTTGGATAATAAGGCGGGATTAAGGAAAAGCCTATTAAACATCAAATTAGGTTATGATTTTACAAATTAAGCACCAAAACATCATGTTTTACAACAAATTTGACAGAAAAAGTAGTTCAATACGCAGTAATGCTATGTAGTAATTACTGTATTTACGAATTTAGCACCAAAATATCATGATGTATTGAAAACATTGACTACAAAAATGTGTTGGATAATCCAGAACATTGGATATGTGAGTATTGGATAAGTGAGACTCTACTGTAGTTCTGGGACATTATTTCCTTCTTCCTTTTGTCTATAGCCCACTGCGAATAGCCCTGTGTCTGTATGTATTTTTAACAAAGTGTTCTGGAAGAGTGGTGGGTTATTTGGTTGCAATACAGTAGAGTATTCTGGTGCAAGGCACATTTATGTATGCACTTTGACATTTATATATCTCCCTGTTTCAATAATAATAATAATAATAATAATAATAATAATAATAATAATAATAATAATCCCAAAATTCAGACTGTGCAAGGAAACCGATGAAACCATTGATCATATCCTCAGCTGCTGTAAGAAAATCGCACAGACAGACTACAAACAGAGGCACAACTATGTGGCCCAAATGATTCATTGGAACTTGTGCCTCAAGTACCACCTCCCAGCAGTAAAGAACTGGTGGGATCACAAACTTGCAAAAGTATTTGAAAATGAGCACGCAAAGATATTGTGGGACTTCCGAATCCTGACTGACAAAGTTCTGGAACACAACACACCACACATCACAGTTATGGAAAAGAAAAAGGTTTGGATCATTGATGGCATCCCACGTGACAGTCGCATTGACGAAAAAGAACAAGAAAAACTCAGCCGCTATCAGGATCTCAAGATTGAACTTCAAAGACTCTGGCAGAAACAGTGCAGGTGGTCCCGGTGGTGATTGGCACATTGGGTGCCATGCCAAAAGATCTCAGCTGGCATTTGGAAACAATAGACATTGACAAAATTACGATCTGCCAACTGCAAAAGGCCACCCTACTGGGATCTGCGTGCGTCATCCGAAAATACATCACACAGTCCTAAGCACTTGGGAAGTGTTCTACTTGTGATTTTGTGATACGAAATCCAGCATATCTATCTTGTTTACTGTGTCATACAATATGATGATGATGATGATGATGATGATGATGATGATAATAATAATAATAATAAACATTTTATTTGTTAAACATCTCTCCTAATGACTCAAGGTGGAGTCCAATAGAATAAAAAATGAACATAAACTACATCTATATATATAAAAGAGTGATGGCATCAGGGCAGCGGACAAAACAACAAAACTACAGGCCCCCCAACCTCGAAATTTGACAACACAACCCATAATTCACGGCTCTAGGTTGATACAACAAAAAGAAAAGAAAAATAAAGTCCTAATTACATGGAGAGGAATAATAGTTTTTATCCAATTGCTGCCAGTTAGAAGGCTAAGCTCCGCCCACTTGGTCTCCTAGCAAACCTACTCAGCCCAGGGGACAGGAAGGCTTAGGCCTCACTTAGGCCTCTTCCACAGATTATCATATTTTAACTGGAATATATGGCAGTGTAGACTCAAGGCCCTTCCACATCTATATAACCCATTTAGAATCTTATATTATCTGCTTTGAACTGGATTTTCTTGAGTCCACACTGCCATATAATCCACTTCAGTGTGCATACTAAACATAAAGACAACCATACAACAGACATTCAATACCACCACTAGCTCAACAATTTCTCACCAACACCACCAGACAACGCCACAGCAACGTGTGGCTGGGCACAGCTAGTACAATATAATATTTATATAAAAACACATCATTGTAAAAAACATACACTAAACACAGTTTACAAAATGAACATATAGTGGTAATATAATGGAAATTCCAAAACTCACGATTCAGAGTTGACTGGGTAGGCCTCCTGAAAGAGATAGGTTTGTAATTTCTAACTGTTTAGCTTTCTACTAACTAAATAATTTTAAGGCTGCAATATTTTTAAGACTGAAGAGATTTTATTTCTGAGTGGATATTTACAAGATTGTACTGTATAATGACATTATCACACCACGGCCGGCTACAGAATTCTGGGAAATATAGTTGGGAAGGTGAGAACCAGGCAGCAGAAATGCAGGGCTGCCCGCTTGAAAGCCCTGGCTGTGATAATTTAGTAACTATCAAAGTAAAAGCAAATTTAACAGTATGTAACCTGGAAACTTTATTATTTTCAAAAATTTATTTTCCAAAATGATGGATCAATGGGAAATTCCAGAAAATATGCGCAATATCTGATCCTAGGGCCTAACGTCTCCAACATTTGTCTTCCTGGAGATTATAAATTTGTTTCAGAAAACTTTAAGACAAGTACCAATGAAATTTAAACTTATATGAGCTATCCTTGAGGGAAATAGCGATTACATTCTTGCTATAGTATTAAATAACCAAGACCAATTCTTAGTTATGTTCTTCCCTGAATTCATTTCCCAGAGGTGCTCATAATGACAATTAACAATTTTTGTTTCTGAGAAGAAGGAAACCAACTGACTGAACATCTTTCAGGCTTTCCCTCCCAAAAAC
Source organism: Anolis carolinensis (assembly GCF_035594765.1). Lineage (NCBI taxonomy): Eukaryota > Metazoa > Chordata > Lepidosauria > Squamata > Anolidae > Anolis > Anolis carolinensis. Next base: position 94,798,173 of record NC_085845.1, on the reverse strand, counting down.
TAAAACATAACACTAAGGCAAGGGTGAAATAGCAGAGTTATTTTCTTCCTTCTATTCAGCTTTTTATCTCTTAAACTCCTCCTTTATCTTGGCACATATTCCTAATCTGTAATAATGGATTTAACACAAGTGATATTTACGTTACATAATTTGAATACTTACACATCTTTAATGACTAATGTAACGCAAAACTTAATTTTGATCATCCTATCTACCCAGGAAAACCTCTGAATTTTATATTTTCTTTTCTGCATCCATATTGAAGCTCCACCATATTAATTTTGGATTTTTATATATATTTTCCATTTCTCTCATATTTATCTCCCAAAGTATTTTGTAGTTATCTTACGAGTGCAATAAATCAACTGTGTAATCGATCTAACTGTTCAATTTTAATGCTTGTTTTTAAGTATAATAAACTCATAAATTCAGCAGCAAGACAGGATCTTTGGGCATCTTCTGGTTTTATTCTTCATGCAAGTAAAATGTATTAATCATAACTATATTACTATGAAATGTTGGGCTCTATTCTTCAATAAGAGAGTTGAAATAGGTATCCGTAGTTTACTGCCACCCCTACAAAAGAAGGAGATTACGTGCCATGTGCAATTTTTATAGTGAACCTATTCTTATTACCCATACCAAATTTTCAGATATACTAGGCTAAGTGCAGATAGTTCATCCAAGGTTTCATATTAGACAGGGAAAGCAAAGCCAAATGTTTGCTCAGAGCTTGGAAAAGTTACAATTTTAGATAATATCTTTGGAATCTATCATGTTGGCTGGGATCAGCAATGCAACGTTGCCCGGTAAGAGTTAACACCCCCAAAAGCCTTCAAACTCTAAATATACCTTCTTCTAAGTTCTAAGTGCTTCTAAGTTCTCCTGGTACAGGAAGATATGCATTATGGTGGTGTAATTCAGATAAACCACAATCCCTTTTGGTGTTCCGGATTTTGGTGGGGGCCCCAATCCGTTTTTCAGGAGCTTCCCAAATATGGGAGGACAGAAATCTGTTTTTGATCTGGAAAGCAGAAAGATTTGTTTTCGGCCCAGCCCATTGGTAGCAATGGGGCGGGGGACTTCCTAGTCTTCCCTTCCCATCATTTTAGGCATTGTTTGTCCTTATATCCTTCATTAAGAACTGGATTAAAAAGACTAGAATTAAGATACCATTCTTGATGGGATTGTTTGTCCTTATATCCTTCATGAAGACCTGGACTAAAAGCATCAGAGTTAAGATACCACTCTTTTTGCAATCCTTTCCCTTTCAAGGAGACCTGGGTTTAAGGCAAGGGCTTAAGAAATCCCCTTTCCTGGCATCCTTTTACTTCTGTCTTTCAAGGAGACCAGGGTTTAAAGCAAGGGCTCAAGAAAACACCTTTCCTGGGAACGTTTCAATTCTGTCTTTCAAGGAGACCTGGATTTAAGGCAAGAGCTTAAGAAAACCCCCTTCCTGGGATCCCTTCCCTTCTGTCTTTTAAGGAGATCTGGATGTAAGGCAAAGGCTTAAGAAAACACCCTTTCTAAGATTCTTTCCCTTTTAGTGGCTGTCTCCCTCCCTGCACTCTACGTGTAGCTGAAAGAAACTGAAAGCAGCCATTTTTGGGCAGCCACTGTTCTGTTGCAGCCGGAAAAAAATGGCAGTGGAGCCCATGCCATTACGGGCATCCAAGCCAGCCAAACCAGCCGAATTAGCTGATGACCATTTTTGAAAATGAATCCATGCACAACCTTACTATGCATATCTCTCAACTGTAAAGCCTTATCTGACACTCACAGAAGATGCATCAAAGAAGGTAGTGAAATAACCTTCATGAGAGAATTAGCACTTAAAAATGGGTATCAGTTTTAAATATTCTGCAAACCCTTTAGGATAATAAACATCCTGGATTTGCCAGTTTACCATCCAGGATCTTCTTCAAACAGAAGTCATTAGAATTAGCATGCCTTTGTGACTAGGGACCTCATCAGAGTTAGGCCCAAAAGCTGGTAAACAGCGAGGGAAAATGTGGGCAGCAGGAAAAACTTGGGGGCAGCATCCAACATCATCCCTTTACCATTGTGGGTCATGGGCTGCCATCTCACAGTGTTTCCCAGCTGTCCCCAGCTTCCTTGTGCGCTGTCCTCTTCATTGAAGATACAGGTGACTACTCATATTCTCATTGAAGAACAGCATGTGAGGAATGATTCTAATGACTACCCGTATCCTCTTTTCTTCTTTTTAGCATGGAGCCCAACGTAGCTAGGAGGTGTCTACAGACAATACCAGCTCTTCGGCTTAGAAACTGAGATGAGCACCACCTCCCAGAGTCGAACATGACTAGATTTAATGCCAAGGGGAAACCTTTACTTTACTTTACCTTGTCTACCTGTCTGCCAATCAGATAATCAACCATCCCTATATGCATCCAAAACGCAGCAGGCAGACATATCTCAGATGAAAATTTTTAAAATCCTACAAGAGTAGTATGTTTTATAGACCATATAGTACTGCTCTTGCAAGTACAGTAGAGTCTCACTTATCCAAGCTAAATGGGCCAGCAGACGCTTGGATAAGCGAATATCTTGGATAATAAGGAGGGATTAAGGAAAAGCCTATTCACCATCAAATTAGGTTATGATTTTACAAATTAAGCACCAAAACATCATGTTATACAACAAATTTGACAGAAAAAGTAGTTCAATACGCAGTAATGCTATGTTGTAATTACTGTATTTACGAATTTAGCACCAAAATATCATGATATATTAAAAACATTGACTACAAAAATGGCTTGGATAATCCAGAAACTTGGATAAGCGAGGCTTGGATAAGTGAGACTCTACTGTACTTCCAACATGCTGCTAAATTCAATTCAAGTGCTGGTATTACAAAGCTCTAAATGACTTCGAACTAAGATATCTGAAATACTGCCTCTTCCCTTATGATCCTGCCAGAATATGTAAACTTCACAGGAGGTCGTATTGCACATCCCAGCATGGTGGCATTATGTTAGTAGCAGAGCCAGCCCTAGGTATTTTTCAAGTGTAAGTGAACAGAAGTCCCCCACCCCCCAAACCAATCACTGAAAAATAAAAGTGTTGGATAAGTGAAAATGTTGAATAATAAGGAGGGATTAAGGAAAAGCCTATTAAACATCAAATTTCATTAAGATTTTACAAATTAAGCACCAAAACATCATATTTTACAAGAAATCAACAGAAAAAGCAGTCTCGACTGTGCTCCCGTATGTTTTGCGCCCCGAGCGACCGCTTAATTACCCTCATTGTTGGACCGGCTCTGGTTGGGTACTCCATACCCAAGGAAATTAGGCTGGCCACATATTTTCTGATGGACAGCAAAAACAGTGCTGTTCCACATATAATTCAATGTTTGAAATTGCTGTTTAAAAACTATTCTATGTCCTGCTCTGCAGCTTTCTAGAGAAGAAATTACCTCACAGGCAGACTGGAAGGCTTTTATTTCTCAAAGCATACAGTATAGTAACAAGCAAAGTTCCATCTGAGAGTTGCTTTCCCCCTCACCTCATATCCTTCATCCTGGGCGTCCCCTTCACTACCCCATTTCCATTGAGACCCTCCATCCTGGTCAGCTCTCCATTGCTTCAAGTGTGCTACAGGCCAAGGCATGACCTACTTTCATGGTTCCCCACAACACCAGGAAAGGGGGTCATGACCTTCTATGACTTCTTTTAGAATACTTTTAGATGCTTCAAATAGTATTTTAGAATCATAAAGATGCCACATGGGCCATTTAGTATAACCGCTGCCATGCAGGAAAAGCACAAAGAACCTCTGACAGATGGCCATCCAGCCTCTGTTTAAAAAACTCCAAGGAAAGAGTTTCCACCACTCTCCAAGGCAGAGATTTCTGCTATTGAGCAGCCTTTATGGTCAGGAAGTTCTTTCTAATGTTCGATGGGAATCTCCTTTCCTGTAATTTGAACCCATTGCTCTGAGTCCTAGTTTCGAGTCTGCTTCCTTTTCCATATGACATCCTTTCACATATTTATACATGGCTATCATGTCTCCTCTCAACCTTCTCTTCTACAGACTAAACACACCCAGCTCTTTAAGCTGCTCTTCATAGGGCATGGTCTCCAGACCTTTGATCGTTTTAGTCATCCTCCTCCTCCTTAATATGATTTAAAATGTTTTAAACATTATATTGGTTTTTATTTGTTCATCAATACAAATGTGTTCACCCCCCCCCCCTCCACTCCATGATGTCTACCTAAATGCTAATCAATCACATATTCAAGGTATATTTATTTATGAAAATAATTGCCTAGACTGAAGTGCTATTAAATATTGAAAATCTAAATTTAAGTGGACTCCACTTTCAAAAGTTATATGACACTCTTCCACTCTTTGCCTAATATTTCTGTCTTAAAGAAAGGTATTAAAAGGCACTGTTCATCTTTGCTTCACATCTTGAAAATGGGTTTTGGCATTGTGCTGGTATTTGAACTTCAAAAGGAATTATATCAGAGTCATATATAGCAAGTAGGAAATATCTCCTTGTTTTTTTCACATGAAAAATACTTTAAAGAATAACTTGTTTTATTCTCATTTTTGCTGATAAAGGCAAAAAAAGATTAACTTTAACATCTATCTGATGTCTATTCTTTCACAAGTTCTGCATGTCCAGGCTTATACCAATGAGGTAATTGTAAATTTATAGTTTCAAAATACTACGATCTCAGAACTTTCTGGATAGAAGATGTTGAGTTGTTTTTTTAAAGGTGTTATTAAAGTCCTTTTGGATTATTCTTACTTTTGTTTGATAGTGCAGAACAAATATAATTTGAATGATATGGGTAAGATATAATGTAAATTCAATATAATTTAGGTGTATTCAATTAAACGGCCTGGATGAGCCTTACTAACTACAAATAGTAGGTGTCAACCTTAGTGAAGAAAATTTTTATTCTTTTTCAGTTCCATATCTAATTGCAGTGCTACATTAATCACACTGTTCATGATTAGCATTGACTAAGAGCCTCATCAGATGAGTGTAGGGCTCTGTTTCTATCCTCCACAGAGGTCATCACATGACATAAAGGCACTTCCAGTCTGACACAATGGGGCTTTGTTTCCACTGTGCTTGGAAATGGAGGCCTAAACAACAACAACAACAACAACAACAACAACAACAACAATTTATTGATTAGCCAGTTGGCCTGATCAAGCACAGACAATACAAATACAACATACATCTGGTTCACTTAAAATAAAATACAAATATACAGGTATTTGCCAACTTGGGGGAGGCCTACACCTGTTTTCAGGAGTCGAGTGTTATCCAACTCCAAACAGCTTTGAGATGGGAGAAAGCGGGGAAAGACAGGCATCAACATGATAAGAATGTGGAATGCGTGGCAATCCCACAAGACTGGGAAAAATTGGGATGAAATGGAATAAGACTTTTTCCCTCTGCTTTCCCCCATTTCCTTTCACTCCATCTTATGAAGACCTAAATTCTTCATCAGATCAATGAACATCTAGTAAATTGTGTTATGTCCAGATTTTTTTTCGTCATTCAAAGTACAGTAACATAAGAATATGCTTGGACTGTATATACACAATGTTCTGCTGCGTAAAACTGAGGCTTACAACATCTATTAGTCCAACAAGAGTAGGCCCACTGAATCAAGAAGGCTTATATAATTGTTGACTTAGCAAATGCACATTGATTAAGGGTCCATCCAGACAGGGCCAAAATGCGGGACCTGTCTTGGTTTTTCTGAAGGCATCCTGGAGCCCAAATATTCAGGAGAGCATCTCCCTCCCCCAACCCCTGATTTAGCCCCTAAAACTTAATGAAAAGGTTCCTGCCCACCATGGAGCCTCTTCTTGTGTCCTCCTGACACAAGAAAATGATGCGTGAGGAGGAGAGGAGGGATTTTTCCTCACCCCTTCCATTTCCCTCAGGTGTCATTTTCTTACACCAGGAGGACACGAGGAGAGGCTCCATAGTAGCCAGGGACCTTTTCAGTAAGTTCTAGGGGCTAAATCGGGAGCTTTGGGGTGATTTCAATCGATAGGATATAGCCACCTTGGGAGGGAGATCCCAGGGTTGTGGAAGGATGTGGGACTAGAATCTGCACCAAAGCAGGTTACTTTAACCTGTTTCAATGTGGGTTTCCGTGATGTGTGGAAGTGCCCTTGGTGAATTTAGATTCAAGGCTCTATCTAATCTAAACTTGATTTTTAATTTCCTAATTGGAAGCCTTCAACTGACTGGTCTTATTCCTTATGTTTGGCCCATTTCTTTCTAGAAAAATAACAAAAAATGACATATATATCTGTCTAACAATTTGTCCAGTGAAGACTGATTCAGCAAATTCAAAAAAAAATCTGTAACATCTCTACTTCATTTTGTCCTTTAACAACCCCCTTGAAGCACTGCTATCTAACAAAATGACTGGTTAGAGAACTGGGCCAAAACTAACAACATGAATTTTAACAGGGAGAAATGTATCGTACTATATTTTGGCAAAAAATATATTTCAGCAATAAAAATGAAATGCACAGATATAGGATGGGTGACACCTGGCTTGAAAACAGTACACATGAAAGAATTTCGGGATCTGGCAGATAAAGAATCCAATGCAATTCTAAGCTGCATCAATAGGAGTATAGTGTTGAGATTGAGGAGAGTCATAATCTTGCTCTATTCTGCTTTGGTCAGACCTCACCTGAAGTACTGGGTCCAGTTCTGAGCACTACAATTCAAGGAAGATATGAGCTGGAATATGTCCCAAAAAAGTCAACCAAATGATCAAAGGTTTGGAAGCCAAGCCCTATGGAGTGTGTCTTGGGGAGCTGGGTATGTCTATCTTAGAGAAAAGAGGCTGAGAGGAAACATGACAGACATGTTTAAATATCTGAAAAAGTGTCACATTGGGGGCAAGCTTGTTATCTGCTACTCTTGAGATTAGGACCTGGAGCAATGAATTTAAATTGCAGGAAAAGTGATTCCACCTAAAATTTAGGAAGACCATTTAGAGCTGTTACCAGTGGAATATGCTGCCTCAGAGGGTTGTGGCATTTCCTTCTCCAGAGGTTTTTAAGTAGAAGCTAGATGGGATGCTTTGATAGTGTTTTCCTGCATGGCAGGGGGTTGAATAGGATGACCTTGCTTATGATTCTATGATTCTCTCTCTCAGCTATGATTCTATTACAGTAGAGTCTCACTTATCCAACATAAACGGGCCGGCAGAATGTTGGATAAGCGAGTATGTTGGATAATAAGGAGGCATTAAGGAAAAGCCTATTAAACATCAAATTAGATTATAATTTTACAAATTAAGCACCAAAACATCATGTTATACAACAAATTTGACAGGAAAAGTAGTTCAATACGCAGTAATGCTATGTAGTAATTACTGTATTTACGAATTTAGCACCAAAATATCATGATGTATTGAAAACATTGACTACAAAAATGTGTTGGATAATCCAGAACATTGGATAAGCGAGTGTTGGATAAGTGAGACTCTACTGTATTCTCTTCTTCCTACTCCAATGAAAATTTTCACACCATCACATCCCATTCCTTTCCATCCTGTTGAGACAATGTTGAAAGCTTAGAAAACTAGTTACAAGACTTCAGTGGGTTAAACCTTTCTGTTTTCAGGACTGCTGTTTTGAAGGTTGGGTAACTGACCTGAAGGTTGTCATGTCGAATCCGGGGAGAGCACAGATAAGCTCCTTCTGTCAGCTCCAGCTCCCCATGCGTGACGTGAGAGAAGCCTCCCACAAGAATGGTAAAACATCAAAACATCCAGGTGGCCCCTGGGCAACGTCCTTGCAGAGGGCCAGTTCTCTCATACCAGAAGCAACTTGCAGTTTTTCAAGTTGCTCCTGACATGAAAAAATATCTTGTAACTAGTTTGCCTTCAAGCTCTGTACTGTCCCAAAACTCAACAGTGTCAGAAGCAGTTTTTATCCCACTTCAATGCCATGTGATCGAACCATGGTCCATCATTCCACAGGCAGCTGAGTTAACACCACACCTTAATTTATTCAAACAGTAGACAATATCTAGTATTTTCCACAGTGTATTTATTCAGGCATCCATGAATGCTTATTATCATAGAGCAGAAATATGTCAGGCATAGAAATATAATAAAACTTGAGGTCTTTTGGTAAAGAGCCATTACCCAACAGGGTACCTATTAATACCAGTTGAGTTAAGATTTATGCTGACTAGTCTGATTCTAATAAGACATAATGAGTAGAATATATGAAAGCCTTATTGTAGTCTTTCTGCCAAGTGGAAAATTGTAACTCCAAAATACTTATTAGAATGTTATCGTAACTTGCAACATTTGAGAATCCAAAACCAAGGATATCTACAGGGACCAGTAGTCTCTTTCTGACATCCTGTTTACATAAATTTTTGCCTTAGTGGCTATTGCTGGGAGAATATATTTCCTGAACATGTAAAACATGTGCAATTTCTACTTAAGTGCTTACCTGTAAAGTGGGGGCACAGCGGAGAATTCTATTGGTAGCAGCTGTGATGGATAAACTTACTCCAGCCTTGCCAATTTAATACGACATGAAAGAAGACTAAATGTTCCCCAGAGAACCACAATACATTGAACAATTTGGAAGGAAGATATTATCCTCTGTTCCAAAACATAAATGGAACGAAAGAATATTATAACCCAGTACAGTTTCTTTCTTAGGAATTTCCCTACTTTTCTTAGGTTTATATGTGGAAAAACAAACATATTATTGCTGCATATCCCTTCTTGGAAAGATAGGTATTTCCCTTCAGATTATTCACTATTAGAACTTGGATTCAACATGGCAGGTGTTTTGAGTTACTGCTGCTGCTTCTCCTTCCTCCTCCTCCTGCTGTCTCAAACTGTCTCAAAAATCTACAGTATTTGAGTTAAAAATTAACCACTTACTATCATCTATCCATGTGACAGAGAGACGGCTTGGTTTGACCAATGAAACCTAAATTGTTTTTAACTCAATGCAATGACAAGTTTATATGTGATTTCATCCAGTTATAGTGCTTGTCTATTCCAAAATAATTCTAAATCCCTACTTTATTGCATAGCAAAATCACATTTCAAACACAAGTATTTTCAAATATTCATCTCTGTGGACCTGACTACACCATGGGTTCAAAAGATGCCATTAATCAGTTTTGTGGTTCCTTGACTCTTGTCATGGACACGGAGCCATTCTTTTTTGTATTGTATGATTCTATACTAGGTTTAAAATTCACAGGTGTATGCCATTAGTGAGAATTAGATCCAACATTTGTTTCAAAAATGCATATTCATTAACCAGACTGAATCTGTGGGGAAGTATGTTTGCTGTTTATGAGAAGGCTTGTCTACAAAGCATGAGGTTTTTAGACAAATGGATATAATTTACATATGTTTTAAGTTTTACAATGTATTTTAATGATGTATTTTTATAGTTTTAATTGATGATGTGTACTGGTTTTTGTTTTTGTTTTATTATTATGTTCCTGGCATTAAATGTTGCCAACTGTTGTAAGCCGCCCTGAGTCCCCCCGGGTGAGAAGGGCGGAGTATAAATGCTGGAAATAAATGAATAAGTAAATACACCCCTTGCTTCTAAGGCAGTTGTTTTGGTATTCTCTGCAGAAAGTTTCCTATCTGGCTCTTCTCTTTCCTTATGGTATAATCATAAAAATAACAGTTTTCTGCCTTTACATGATGATATACCACAAACCTGCACATTGCGGAGACTGTCTCAGCCCATCTAATAATAAGGCTGCTGTAATGGTGGGGATTCGGATTGAAGGTATTATTTCTTCCCTTCCTTTCCAGGTAGTAAAAAAGCCAATGCCAAGGCAGAGCCTGATGTCTTGAAAGTAAAGAAATGATCTGATTCCAACAATGTGTTTGCAACACTTAGGAATCCAAAGGTTCTGTCTCTTGGTATTAGATGTATGATGTCTTGTTTCCACGTGCAAGTTATCACTTGATGTTGTGATGGACGTTCTTGTGTAAACTGGCAAGAAAAGGGCATCTTCACAGTAATTCCTCCCAATCCCAGAGGAGATATTCAGATCTGGGCTAAAAGCCAGTGGTAACATCATAATTTCAGTTATTATTGCTTTTGTTCCATTTCTCACACAAATGTATATGAAAATAGTGTGGACTAAACTCAGATCATAAGGGACTTCCTGGGTAATGTATGGAATAGAGTAATTTCAGATTCTCGGAAATCCCATGTAGGGTAGGGAGAAACTATGAACATCTGACTTCAAGACAGATAATTACATTTGGAATCCCAGTACATCATACATCCATATGTGTTAGAGTTATGCCTCAAATTCATATGCCTGAAACTCCTTAGATGTACTGACATGGGATCAGAATCAATATCAAACCCTACATGTATAACCAGTTAAAGATAGAAGTAGAAATAGTTAGAAGTAGACACTAAAGGCTTCCTAACCTGGTATATTCCATGTGAAACTGGTGCAAGTTGGGGCAGTTGAGAGAGGGAAATGTCCACATATAATCAGTGTAAAAAAGGTAAAGCTTTCCCCTGACAAGTCCAGTCATGTCTGACTCTGGGGGTTGGTGCTCATCTCCATTTTTAAGCCGAAGAGCCAGCGTTGTCTGTAGACACCTCCAAAGTCATGTGGCCATCATGACTGCATGGAGCACTGTTATCTTCCCACCGGAGCGGTACCTATTGATCTACTCACATTGGCATGTTGTCAAATTGCTAGGTTGGCAGAAGCTGGAGCTAACAGCGGTCGCTTTAACACACTTCACCACCGAGGCTCAGTGTACTTTCTGATAATTCTATCCTATCAGGTGGCCAAATTTCTCTTTGCAGCGGCAAAAAACCGCAAGTGCTTCACGAAAAATCTGTAAGTGCCAAGAGTGTCACAAAGAGTACTCGAGAGACTTATTACTAATCAGTAATCAGTTCCTGTTTTAGATTACAAAGATAGTCATCCAACTGATAGCGAATTGAGATACTTGTTATCATTAACTATAAGTTATATGTGATGTCATAAATTATTCAAATGTTGTATTCCATCATTCTACTTTCACTTGACTTCAGCCGATGGTTTGTTGACCGAAGTAAAGGCTACTGAACTGAACTATCCTATTAGCTTTTTTCCACTGGAAGTTTTCTCTTTCCACAGCCATACTCCAGAGGATGCCCACAAGAAGCTATCCTGACAGGTAGTAGAAACTAGAAAACAAAAATTCTTGCCTCTGTGCCCCAATAAGCCTTGCTGTGCACTTCCTTGGCCCTGGATAATCCTCCAAAAACTTCTGGTCCCACATATTTGGGTAGGTTGAGTCTATCTTACCCAAATATGTGGGACAAGAAGTTTTCTGGTTTTGGACTTTTTATTTTGGAATACCTGTATTTGCAAGTGTACAGTGAATGAGTAGTGATAGGGGAAAGGGGGCTAGTCATACATCCAGCATCTGCTGAATTTTAATACAAAGAGGCCTAATGGAGAAAGAGAAGTGAGGAAAGCAGGGGAAGACTCTGCTTACACAAGACCACTGTAAAACAAAGCAAATGTAGATGTTTCTTCATGTACATTCTGCCCTTTTCGCAAAGTAGCCAGGAAGTAGGGGAAATTCCTCCCATATTTTTCTTCATTTTCTCTAGGCTAGGTATAAGCAACAGCCTGCACTCATGGCCTGTTTCCAGAGCACTCTCCTCATTGTGTGCTGCCATTGATGGGCATTGGATGTGTGACTAGCTTCCTTTTCCCAAAGGCAAAATGAGCACCTTACAGCAAAAAAAGTTTGGGCTTTTGAAGTACTTCAGATTTCTAGGTAAGGGAGACTAAACTTGTCCAGGCAGTCTCCGAATTACAAACATCCGAATTACTAACAACTCATAGTTAAGAACAGGGTTGAGACAACAGGAAGTGAAAGAAATCTACCCCTCAGAAGAGAAATTCACTCCTGGGTTATTATCATAGGGAAAAGGTGTCTCCACTGAAGCTTTATCACCAATCCTTGTTTCCACAACAAGCCAATTTTTTCATAATCCAACTTTCACAGTTGGATTGAGGTGAGATTTTCCAAACGGGCACAGATAGCAAAACAAACACCACAATGGTGTTAACCCTTCTCTATCCTATTCAAAGCATATATAGATGGTATAGATATAGGTATAGATATAGATATAGATGGAATCACACTTTAAAATGTACCTGTTTTGACTTATATACAAATTAATCTTAAAAACAAATTTACAGACCCTATCTTGTTGATAACTTAGGGATTGCCTATATTCTGTTTCCCAAGTTAGAAAATATTCCTCTCTTAAATTTGTGTCCTAACTAAGTAGCAGAAGAAAGCACTAGAACGTATCATAAGCTCAATGGAATGACTTCATCAGTTTCAAAATATCTTCCAGTTGTAATCTAATTGTGGTCAATTAGTGAAGCTATGTATATTCTTCAAAACATTTGAGATTATCTACCATTTGGCACAGAAACAGTCCATAATGTCGAGTAGTAGATGTAACTTCTAAATCTTCACTATTGGCTTATGTAGAATAGTGGTTAAACAGCTGGAGATCTGGCAACTGTGCTTTCAACTATATATTTATTTCAGCAGTGAAATTCACTGAGAAACCTGGAGCCAGCTAGTCTCTCACGGGCTAACCTGCTTTACTGGTTTGTTTTGTGAATAAAAGAGTAAATGATTGGAATATTCTGCCTTGAGCTCACTGATTTTTTTATTACTTTAATAAATAAATAAATTTGGTGACTTCAGAGATGGGATATTCCTTCTTTCTCATAGTCTCTCATGAATTTCCAAGGTCATCTTGTCGAAATAGACAGGAAATTCATTTCGTATCCATTTGTATACTCTTTTTGGAAAGTTACAATCCTCAATTTTCCATTAAAGCTTGCCATTAGATATAAATGTCCGGTTTACATATGCCAACAGAAAACCAGTTCTTTTCCCACTCTGCCTTCTGGAAGTGATATTTAAGAAATGACTGTATGATCAGTATTATTGAATATAGGACTGAAATAACTGTGTAGTGCTCTTTCTCATCAACAAAGCGTACTGAAATTATCAGTGTATAGTTCTTGGAAACTCTCAGAGGTCAAAATATTATTTGTAAAAGCAAATTGGTAACTTAGTTTTTTTTATTGACACTTCCCATGATTAAGAAACTTCCAATTATCTGTCAAAAGCTGTATTTTAAGAAGTAAATTACATCAACTCAGATAAAACAATATTAAAATTATGCTGCCCTTGTTAACCTCCCCCCCAAATGAATTGCATGTTATGATGTAAACACTGTATATTTAACATGAGTCTGTCTGGCTTTTTGTTAAACTGTGATACTGTGCAAGCTTCTGTAATAAGGATATTGTTCATAGATTTCAAATTTTGTTTTATTCTGTAGTTTGTTTTAAAAAAGAGACGGTATTCTACATATTCATTAGTGAGATATATCAAAAGTATTGCTTTTTTGGAAGGCAAATGGTTAAGTTTTATAGTTATTAAATAAAAATTATAAAATTCAGAGTTCAAGATTTACAGTTTAATACATCACATTATAGATGCATATCAACATTAATTTCATCTCTAGTTCTCTTGTGCAAGCCTGAATTGAAGGTAGAGAGCTAAAAACAGTTAGTGTCAGAATCACATAATTCTCTGGCTTTTAAAATACTTTCTGTAATATTGTATTAGAATTCTCAATAGCATGTGCCTGGAAGCTGTAATTTTCCTGTCACTGTGGTGTAACGTTTTATACTGTATATAGTCACTACAAGTAAGATTATATAGCTAGTCATCACAGTATCAAATGGAAATAACACAAAAGACAAGCACAATAGGTCTGTATGTGTGAGTATATGTAACAGAGAAAGAGACAGAAAAAGAGAGAGATACATAGAGAAAGAAACAGAGACAGACAGGTACTACTACATGCCTGTATTAAGAAATGATTGATTAATAGCAAAACTTCAGAGCAAAACTAAGAATGGTGGGAGGTCGGAAAGAAATTTAAAAGAGAAAATTAAGTTGTAATAATGAAGATAATGACTAGAAAGTAATAAATTCTACAATATTTAATTTTAATCAGATATGTTGACTTTATGTTGTGGGTCTACACACTATATGGCTTTTATATATGCTCATTGATAAATGTAGTCAAACACATTTCTACAATATGCAGTTAGCTCTCCATATGGTGCAGGATCTCTGCAAAGTTGAAAAAACACAAATGAAAATTACTTTTTTAACCTGATGAAACACCTCTACAAGGATCTCTAGATCCTCCAGTGTGACTCTAATAGTCAACATTCAGCTGAAGGGGGTGGGGAGAGACAAAATTAGTGGTGTGGTGTAGAACACACAATCATTTATCATTATTTTAACATGTATTAAAAAGCAATAACTGGGTAAAATAACTAAGGGCGCTTTCACACATGACTAAAACCTATGCAAAAATGGGATAAAATAACTTGCTTTAGCACAAGTTCTAGTCAACACCCATCAACCCAAACCCTGGGCATGAAGTTGCCCCAAAGCCCTTGATTTCTCCCCTAAAACTTACTAAAAGGGTCCCAAGCCACCATAAAGCATCTTCTTGCATCCTCCTTGCATGATAAAAGTGACACCTGACACCCCCCCCCCCCCCGGTCTCCTCACACGTCATTTTCTTGTGTCATGAGTACATGAGGAGAGGCTTCAGGGTGGCCAAAACTTCCTTTTCCAGTAAGTTTTAGGGGAAAATTGGGGGCTGGGGGGGGGGAGGGAACGGGTGCCCTCTTGACCTTTGGGCTCCAGAAACCCAAAAGTTGTGGGATGGCTGTGGAGACTGACCCCCAGTGTTGCAAAACGCAACTCCAGGAGTTAGTCCCCACAGACCCAATATCTCATTAGACCTGGGCCTTTCAGGAAGGCCTGGATCTAATGAGGTATTTAATTAATTTAGAATAAACTAAGGAAACCGAGAAAACTTTGATTTATTGCAAATTAATTCATTTGGATGCCTCTTGTAAAAACTGATACAAGTCCTGCATTTTGGGCCTGTCTGAATGGGCCCTAGTATCCCACCACAGATGAGTTGTATATGGTGATGAAAAATTGAATAGGTAAAATATTAAGCTGGGACATTTTCTCATTAGATTAATCCCTATTTTTAAAGGATTGCACTATGGTTTTCTCCCTCATGATTACAGCTTATTAGTTCAGGGATGGAAATAACATTTGATAATATTTGGAAAAACCTATGTGCTATTTTTGTTCACAGTAAGAACTGAACTATTCAAAATCTTCAATAACTGTTTCATTTCTAAATGAAAATTTCAAAGAATTATGTCTCAGGTTTGTCCTTACATTTTCCTATATCACTTCACTGAGATGGCAATCGCTCTTAACACCATCTAGAGATATTTTCATAGCTCAATCAGGGAAAGGTTTTTGGAAAACTAATTTGATCTGATGACAGTATCATGGGAAGTGTCTGTGTGTCAAGAGTCAGACGCCAATTAGCGAACAAAAATAGAGTTTATTCAGCAGATAAGCCAAAAAGTAATGTTAACACAGAAAAAACCTTGAAACACTTCACTATCAGTGCTTCAAGAGCAGTTCAAACAAAAATATAATTCAGCAACACAAGCAGGTAAAAACAAAGCTAAACAAACTTAGTGCAAACTGCACTTTCTGAGTCCAAGCCCTGCCAGCCGGCTCTGTAGTTTTCAAAGGAACAGTTCCCAAAAGAAAACACCAAATTGGTCAGGAAACAAACAAACTAACTAAGAATGCAGTAGACTGCTTCCACAATGTGGATAAAGCCGAAGGCTCCAAAAGGATGGTGAAAAGACGTCGTCCGGGATTCCAAGGTCAGGTCAGGAGATAACAGCGGTGTCCAAAGAGCAAGCCGGGAGTCAAAAGCCGATAGTAGTCATCAATCACAGGGCGAAGTCAGTAGCAAGGTCAAATTCCGATCCAAGGTCTGAAGAGGGTGCAGTCATCCAAAACAGGTCCACGATAAGACACAGCGAGAGCCAAGCTAGGTGATAACAGCAGATTCAAATCATAGTCCATGTCCAGTCTTCATGGAAACACAGAGATCCCAATGGCGCCTCAGCAACACCTTGCCACACGCAAGGTGCAGTGGCCAAACATTCCCATTTTATTCCCCTTCCTCCTGGGTGACCAAACACTCACACCCAAACACCAGGTGTCCCAAATCTACTCAGAGTCTGAGCTCCACACAGCTAGAGCTTGTGGATCTGGAGTACCTAGCAATTCGTCGGAGTCCCAATCATCCTGCCCACACTTAGCCCCATGAACACTTAAAGAACCATCCTCCCTTCTCCAATTGGGATCAGCTCCTGCAGAAACCCCAGGTTCAGAAGTATCCATAGACCCCAAATCCCCAGACATCTCCGGTGGCTGTGCCCATTCAGTGCCCGCTTCCCCAGCCACCACCTGTTCCTCAACATCCATCTCCCCATCTGAATCTTCCTCAGAAGATCCCCCATATAGCTCTCTAAGTCGCTTCCTGCGCAACTCCTCCAGTGAACCCTCATCACGAGGGTTTTTTCTTCCTCTTCGAATTCCATCCCCATCAACCATAATCCCCGAAGGCGCAGTCACAACACTGTGTATGATAAAATGTTAATATTATTGCTCTTGTCCACTTTATGCCATTCCCCTTTTCCTATTAATCCCCACTACCATCCGGTAAAATGGTTTGCTGAGAGATAACAGTAGCCCAAGATCACATGGTAAATTCAGTAAGCAACTATAGCTTTGAATTAGGTCCACATCCAACACTTTCAATAATACTGTACATAGCATCTCTTATATCATCTGTCAAAAGCCGATAGTAGTCATCAATCACAGGGCGAAGTCAGTAGCAAGGTCAAATTCCGATCCAAGGTCTGAAGAGGGTGCAGTCATCCAAAACAGGTCCACGATAAGACACAGCGAGAGCCAAGCTAGGTGATAACAGCAGATTCAAATCATAGTCCAAGTCCAGTCTTCATGGAAACACAGAGATCCCAATGGCGCCTCAGCAACACCTTGCCACACGCAAGGTGCAGTGGCCAAACATTCCCATTTTATTCCCCTTCCTCCTGGGTGACCAAACACTCACACCCAAACACCAGGTGTCCCAAATCTACTCAGAGTCTGAGCTCCACACAGCTAGAGCTTGTGGATCTGGAGTACCTAGCAATTCGTCGGAGTCCCAATCATCCTGCCCACACTTAGCCCCATGAACACTTAAAGAACCATCCTCCCTTCTCCAAGCATCCCAATTGGGATCAGCTCCTGCAGAAACCCCAGGTTCAGAAGTATCCATAGACCCCAAATCCCCAGACATCTCCGGTGGCTGTGCCCATTCAGTGCCCGCTTCCCCAGCCACCACCTGTTCCTCAACATCCATCTCCCCATCTGAATCTTCCTCAGAAGATCCCCCATATAGCTCTCTAAGTCGCTTCCTGCGCAACTCCTCCAGTGAACCCTCATCACGAGGGTTTTTTCTTCCTCTTCGAATTCCATCCCCATCAACCATAATCCCCGAAGGCGCAGTCACAACACTGTGTATGATAAAATGTTAATATTATTGCTCTTGTCCACTTTATGCCATTCCCCTTTTCCTATTAATCCCCACTACCATCCGGTAAAATGGTTTGCTGAGAGATAACAGTAGCCCAAGATCACATGGTAAATTCAGTAAGCAACTATAGCTTTGAATTAGGTCCACATCCAACACTTTCAATAATACTGTACATAGCATCTCTTATATCATCTGTAACTGTTGAAAATTTATGAGGCTTGAAACATCTGGGAGGAAAAATACAACCATGAATGTCCTGAAATTTCATACTAGATGAATTGGTTTCCCAAATTTGTGGCATTTGGGAACTTATAAAGACTTATAAAGATGTGAGATGGAGATAAACAAGAAGGGTGGAAAGGGCAGTGAAAGCAAGGCAGAGTGGAGAGAAATAGGCAATAACATGCAGCTATGGCAGAAACTTGAATGGCCCATATAAAATAGAACTTGATTTATATATGTGAGTGTGTGTAACTATCAAAATGCTTAATATTGCCAGGACATGCAAGTCCATGGAACAGATTCCATGGAACCTGAAATACTAGTAATTGTACTTTAGCTTTTACTCTACTGTCCCCACTCCTTCACATCTTGGCTCCTTTGCTTTGGCATAGTCTTTGCAAGGAGCTCTGCAAAGCAGACTGAAGATGGACTTTCCTTGAAAAGCTTAGATGTTTTACTACAGTTGTAACATGAATTAAGAAAACTGGAACTGAGAGAGTATGGGTTATAAATGTTGTTCATGAGTATGAGTTGTTCATTCACTGTTGTTCATGAGTATGAGTATGTTGTTCATGAGTATGAGTATGTTCATTCACTGGGTAAGGACACTCACATGGAAAGGTAGGTATGGGTTTGTTATATTGTATGTAATAATTGATTTTGCTGTCATTGTTTTGTAAAGCAGCTCAATCTATACTTTATATGAATTTCTAAAATTAAATTACAGAAGAAGTTTTTTTCCAGGTAAGATAATTAAACCAAGAGGGGCGGAATCCTGTTGAGTAGTACAAACTAGAGTAGATCCATGGAATCTATTGTTGAATGGTAGGTCAATACATAGGTAAATCCAACTGATTTAGTAGTTCTACTCCAGCTGGGATTAACACCAGAATTTAAGCAGTGAGTTTTCCCAATCATCTGTTCATTTCAGATAACAGAAATTTTAAAAAACATTTTAATTTTGTCCACATATTTTAAAATTCTTAATATTTCCTACACAGCTCCCTCTGGTGTTGCAATCAGTTTCAATCTCTCATTCAAAAAATTAAAATACCTAGACATTTATAACTAATATGATAGCTTACAACAAAAGTTACTTTATATGGAATTTGCATGTAACATAAACTTCCCTAAATCCAGCAGGTTGGGATTAGTCTGGAATAAAGATCGTATTAAAAGGTGTTTAGTTGTATCCTGAGATTGTCAGTAGCATAAATGTTTTCTATGGTTTAGAAAGAGAATTGTGCATTAATATTGATTCGTTTAAAGATTTCATTTGATCTAGGCATACACTTAGAGCAGATCTGGTGAAAACAAAGTTGAATGTCTAAAATAATATTTTGATCTTAACCATATTTTAAGATAATTTTTACAACTTCTATTATATCATCAAAACACTTTAAAAGAAATAATTATACATATATATGAATATTAAATTTCTAACTATATTTTCTCAACTCCTTGTGAAGTATTTTTTTAGGATGCAGTCTTCCACATGGTTCATCTACTTAATTTAATTAGTAGGATTTAGGAATTCCAGACATATGAAGGAATCCAGCTGCTAGTTTGTCCATATTAAGGTATATGTGCTTAGATATATTTTGAATATCTATTTTTCTATGTTTATCTGAAAATGCCTGTCAAACTTCTCTTAGAGTACATCTAATAGAATTTATTGAGGCTTACTTCTTGAGTAGCCGTTACAGGATTGTGTCATTCTGGTTTTGATTTTGCAAAAATATATATTATTGAGAAAATATGTGGTTATATTTCTTTCAGAGCACAAATGTGTTGAAGAGCAAAAGTTTAAATGCACGAGATTTTTATCCATGGAAAATAAATACTTACCTTACTAATGGAAGCCCTTTTCTTTTTCTGTGTTGTGTACATTCACAATAATTACATTACTGTGTAGAAATGGGAGTGGATAGGGTCAATTCTGTTTGACTCTGTCTGTTTAATCATGAACAGCAACTGGACTGCAATCCATGAAGAAAAATGATTACACCGAGGTCTGGTTTCCCCCTACTTATGATCCATTTCCCAGCCAAAGTAGCTGTTTCCCATTTTTGTGGGAGTTGTTCTTGCTGCCAAGGAGAAGATAAGTTCAATAAGCAATGGAATTGCATCAAAAGGGAACGCTTTGCCAGGGCAAACAATAAACTACTTGAGAACGCATTACTATAATGGTGAGTTGGCAAGGAAGCCAGTATCGTTTCTTTCTTAAGTGATTTTGCTATTATGATAACAACTCAAGCATGATTGAAACCAGAAGCTAATTGAGAAGCAGTTGGTCACTGAAATAAAGAATAATAATTTTGTCTCCAATAATGAGTAGTTGCATTGAAAAGTCTTATCTCTCTTCTACTTTTCCACGTTTGAAGAGATTAAATGCATATTGCTGCTGTTGTTATAACTCTACCAACAATATGTATGTGTCAAATGGGAACACTATTTTTAATCAATTTTGGCAAATATCTTGATCTTTTGAATCCCATTTCTCAGATCCACTTTGATCAGCACAAGTACAAAAGATAAACTTTGAAACATGGAATAACTTTCTTTAAAGCAATTTGAGGAGCAGCTGTGGTGGTGACAATGCAAAGGTGTTGGGAATGAACTCTCAGTAGCAATGCAAACCCTATGGGATTCTAAGGTTCCAATGTTTCCTTCATCCAAATGTAACAAATTTTCCAATTCTACTTTTTAAAAGTCAAGACTTCCAAAATCATTGGTCATGGACAATGTTGTTCTTTTGAGTCCAACTGACCCATTATCCCAGGGCTGCTCAGGCATGGCATATGCTGGATTGGCCCTGGGATGCCAGATAGGAATCCCTTTGGCTGTTACAGACACTAGAAAGATTCATGACTCCCCTCTGGTGTCAAATGTGGTTCAGCACCACTGGACAGCTACCTTTACTGTCCCAACCATGTCACGTCAGTCTCCAGGCCATAACGAGGGTCTTTCTGACTATTACCTGTAATGAAGTCAGCTTGGGTGGTAGAGGGATGTGAGAAATGGATAATCATAGAATCATAGAATAATAGAGTTGGAAGAAACCACATGGGTCATCTAGTCCAACCCCTCATCTAGTTCAACTACATCTAGTCCACACCTCCTCTCCCTTCTCCATTCTCCCATACCTGATTGCTCCATTGTTCTGGCCAACATCAATGCAGGCAACAGCCAATTAATAGAACACATGTCACAGCCAGAAACTACCATGACAAGGAGGATGGCAGGAAATGATAAGTGCCATACATGTCCCTGGACTGTCTGAGCCTAGGGACCATGGGATGGTAGGGGAAACAATTGTGGCCAGTTCCATCTCAGATATGGTCCAAGTGTTTACATGGCCCCCAAAGTCAGGGAATATTTTGAACTCTGGGCCAGAATTCAGACTATCCAGTGACTTTCCTTCATGTGAGTCAAGGCTGCATTAAGGCAAAATTGCCTTGCATAGTCATGGATCATCTCCAGCAGCAATTGGCCACCACAAAGTTGATCCAGAGCCCTTCTGACTTAAGTGGTTATTGTAAATGTACCCGTAGATAATAACTGTAAAGGCAATTTATTATGAATTTCTGCTTTGCTTTCCTTTAGCAAATGCGTTTTCCACAGAACCTTTGAATTATTATGTCGTACTTTCAGAGCAGCAAAAATAAATGTGGTAGAAGATTGGAGACCACCTCCTATGAGGAATGACTTAGTGATCTGGATATGTTTAGCTTAGTTGACAGAACACTTAGAGCAGATATGATAGCAATTTTTTTAACATTTCAAAGGATATCCTATTGAAGTTGAAGCAAGCTTATTTAAGATGCCCAGTGGTGAAATTGTGAAGGTGATGCTTCACAAGTATTTGCAAAGGAAAGAACACAACTTTTATGGGTTACAGCTGTTGGAAACTTAACTTGAAGAGGATCAGATCTTTAAATCAGCATTCCTGATCAGTTCTTGCCTAAGTGGTCCCATCACCTATACTGATAATCCCCCTGAATTAATGGGCGCGAGTCACATGGCTGTAAACCGCAATGTCACTCAAAGCTTCTTAATGGAGCCCACACCAAATATGACAGGCAGACAGGACTAGTTTTCCAATAAACCAGATTTGATCCCATGCCAATTTACTAAAAGTTGTGACATAATGTAACTCCATTTTACAAGAATAAACAAACCAAAAGAAAAAAGAAAATGTGAGTAGGTGGAGCAAAGAGCAAAGCTCAGCTGAAACCCAGGTCAGTAGGAGTTGCACTTTTATGCACTTCTGTGTTTGATTGAAAACTTTGTGTTGCCCTTGGAAACTTAGCCAAGCCTAATTGGACAGTTTCCCCACTAAATAATAAGGTATCAAGGAGGTGACAGAAGTAGAGGCAATTGGTATATCCAGGCATGTTTTCTATCTATCCTGTTTGCTCTGCTGCTTCTTCAGTCATATCGCTATAAGGCTTGCCTTCATTTCCTCCTTTTTCTCTATATTCAGCCATGCTACCAGAGGTACCAGACCCCTTCTTTTCCCTCTTCTATGTACTTCAATTTCTCTTCATTGAAGAGAGTCTTTAACTGAAAATTTTAATCACTAGCTTCCATTTTGTGGTGGATTAGACAGTCTGTCAGAAGTTTATCACAACTGTTCTAGGATGCATCAATAGGCTATAATGTCTATTAGATCGAGGGAAGTAACAATACCATTTTGCTTTGGTCTACATAAATAGGAGTATAGTGTTTTGATCCAGGGAAGTCATGCTACCCCTCTATTGTGCCTTGGTCAGACCACACCTGGAATATTGTGTCCAATTCTGGGCACCACAATTTAAGGGAGATATTGACAAGCCGGGATGTGTTCAGAAGAGGGTGACTAAAATGATCAAGGGTCTGGAGAAAAAGCCCTATGAGGAGCGACTTAAAGAGCTGTGCATGTTTAGCCTGCAGAAGAGAAGGCTGAGAGGAAACATGATGGCCATGTATAAATATATGAGCGGAAGCCATAGGGAGGAGGGATCAAGCCTGTTTTCTGCTGCCCTGGAGACTAGAATGCGGAACAATGGCTTCAAACTACAGGAGAAGAGATTCCACCCGAACTTTGGGAATAACTTCTTAACTGTGAGAGCTGTTCAGCAGTGGAACTCTCTGCCCCAGAGTGTGATGGAGGCTCTTCCTTTGGAGGCTTTTAAGTAGAGGCTGGATGGCCATCTGTTGGGGGTGCTTTGAATATGATTTTCCTGCTTCTTGGCAGGGGGTTGGACTGGATGGCCCACAAAGTCTCTTCCAACTCTATGATTCTATGATTCTAAACCTCACCTAGAATATTATCTCCAGTTCTGGACACTACAATTCCAAAAGGACATATCCAGAGAAGGGTGATCAATCATAGAAGCCAAGCCCTATTCAAGAAGGATATTGACAAACTGTAACATAGACAGAGAAGGGAGACCTAAAGAGTTAAATATTTGGAAACCGTATCTCATGTGGAGCAACTTAGGGACCTCAGTATGTTTATCCTGGAGAAGGGAAGGGTATGAGATGACATGATAGCCATTTAAATATTATATTGAGGAGGTAGCAAGTTTGCTTTCTGCTGCTTCCAAGACTAAGATATACAGCAACAGATTCACACTGCAGGAAAAAAGATTTTACCCAAATATTAGGGGAAAAATCCTGATCCTAAGAAATGTTCTATATTGGAATATGCTGCCCCAGAGTGTGGTAGATGATATTTTTTTTAACAGAGTCTGGTTATCTTTCAAGAGTGTCTTAATTGTGTGTTCCTGCATGGCAGGGGGGAAAAACTGGATCACTGTTATGGTCTCTTTCAAGTTCATAATTCTATGATTCTAAGTGAGAACTTCAATCTGAGTCTGCCTAGTTCAACATTATGGCAAAAGTAACAAATTGATTTTCTCATCATTTCCCGTGTTTCTTTCGTTAGTGTGACACATATTTTTTCTACATTTACAGCTCCATCATTTTACAATATATTTAGGTTTTTAGCATACATATAAAAGAGGCTTAAGCAACATTTTCAATGAAGATTGGTTCAGTGCTATGGAATTCCAAGAGAAATCCTATCTTTTATTTTGTTGGAATGATTTCAGGTTGCCGTTTTTAATGGTGTAGTATATAAAAGTCAAAGTGAAACTATTTTCATCATGTATCATTGAAATTTTGAGTTTAATTAGCTGCTAAATGTACGGCTTGTCATTGCCTGCTGCATCAACATGCATTAGGAAGCACTATTAAATGGTTTTTTATTTGTTTAACCACAGTTTTGTGGAGGGTGGAAATTATGTACCTTGAGGTTTACTTAATAAAAATGTCAAAGTACAGTTTAAATGTTACACTTGCTGGGAGACCAGATATTATTGGCAATCTTGCAATGGAAGTGTTTTTCATACGGCGTCTGCTCACTGAACTACTTTACAACCCATCTACACTGACCATTAGGTCGGTGCGAGTGCGAGTGCAGGCAGCTACAGGCTAGGTTATTGTGAGTCTTCCGGGCTGTATGGCCATGTTCTAGAAGCATTCTCTCCTGACGTTTCATCCACATCTATGACAGGCATCCTAAGAGGTTGAGGGGTCTATTGGAAACTAAGTAAGTGAGGTTTATATATTTGTGGAGTATCCAGTGGGGGGAAAGCTTGAGGTACGTGTGAATGTTAGAATTTGCTTGAGGTACGTGTGAATGTTAGAATTTGCCCCCTTGATTAGCACTTTAATGGCCTGCAGTTTCAAGGTCTGGCTGGTAGCTGCCTGGAGGAATCCTTTGTTGGGAGTTATTAGCTGGCCCTAATTGATTCTTGTCTGGAATTTCCCTGCTTTTTGTGTCTTGCTCTTTATGTACTGTCCTGATTTTAGAGTTTTTTAAAAAATACTGGTAGCCAGATTTTGTTCATTTTCATGGTTTCCTCCTTTCTGTTGAAATTGTCCACATGCTTGTGGATTTCAGTGACTTCTCTGTGTAGTCTGACATAGTAGTTGTTGGAGTGGTCCAGCATTTCTGTGTTCTCAAGTAATATGCTGTGTACAGATTGGTTCATCAAGTGCTCTACTATGGTCAACAATCTCTTTTCCTGGCTCCATTCCATGTGACTGGCAAAAAAGTCTGGGAGGAGCGAGAGGGGGCATATTTTTCAATGTGTTTTAGGTATGAAAAACACACAAAAGAATGTTCTCCTCTCTTAGATGGAGACTGGATGTTGTGCTGTTTCTAACAATTAAAGCTGCCTTGAGTACAGTTATAAACAAGTGTTAGATTCTATTTATAAAATCATTCATTTAACGGCTACTTAAATTAAAAGTATTAGTCAATTTTATGTGTCCAAGAAAGTTTTTAGAGGAAAAAACCTAACAATACAATCTGGTCCAAGTCTATTGAAAAGAGTTCTGTAGTAATCAGTGGAGCTTAAAGTCCACTTATCACTGTGCTTTGCATTCTGTGAAGACATTAACAATGAACTCTTTCATTTTTCTCCCACATTTTTTATCATCTGAGAAAACCTTTGCATAATTGAGGAACCATTTTCACTTGTCCTTCATTATTCTGCAGGGAAAACTATTTTTTTCAATAACAGCAGTATGTTCACTGGACTGAAAGGCACTCTGACTGTCCAGTCAATACTTCTCTTTTCTCTGCACACCCTGCCTCTTTATCATAGCACAAAAAGGAACACACATTTACCTGGCAAGCAGATGTTTGCAATAAATCCATGAAACATTGTCATGAAAAAATATCCTCCTGAGTATTTTCCTCTCCAAATGTCAATAAATTCTCTGTCACAGCAAGAAGCATACTTGATTCTTATTCTTAATTCACAATTTTAACTACCCAAGGAAAGTACTGAAATTAACATCAATAGAATTACAAAAGGTGCTGTAAAAAGGAGCTCTTGCTAAGCTAATATAGTTTACTCATCAATTGCAAGAAGAAGATAAGCTTAGCTCTGACTGATTCTGTTTATTCATAAACACTTCTGAGTCTTTCATAACATTTTTTTTAAAAAATACTGGCTTTAAAAGTCTGTGGTCCTTCATTATTCATTTTCTGTGGAGTTATGATTTATTTTATATTCTCATCTACCCATCAGCAATTATGCCCCAAATCCAAATAAGCTCACAGTCAATACCACATATTGAAGGGGATGTCTAGGGGTGTCTGATCCAAACAAATGTTTTCCGCTGGAAATGAAAATAATATTTGAAAATATTTTTGAAAAAACCCAGCAGGCAACTCCCTGCCTCATGTTTCTTATGCATTGAGAATCCTGATGAGAAGAATAATGCACAGATGAAAATCTTAGCAGTTTGGGACTATTTTACATATCACGACTATCAATATTTAACTCAGGAAACACAATATAAAAAAGAAGGCGTGCACACACACACACACACACACACACAAGGGTGGGGCATAGATTTTGTCAAGTAAATGATTCATAAACACTTTGGCTCATTCATTCTATCTGCTGGATATATTTACTTTTTATCATGCTAATACATTCTATATTATCTTTTTACAGTGTTGCCGCAAATGTATCTGAAGTGTTCAGAAAGTAACCGCAGTACCATAACATACAAGGAACTCTTTGAGCAGCTGAATGGCTTTTCGGAAATTCTTAAATGCTTGTCAGCTGGAGTACTTGTTCAGCTGAACTAAAATTCTATTTACAGAACATTAAAATGTTAGCACAGCACTCAAAATAGTCTTTATACTCTCTTTCTTATAATTACAAAGGAAATCTATAGAATCTAAACACTTTTAGGTTCCAGTTCCTAGGATGGATCCTGGGGACATTAATGCTTATTTGCAAATGCATTCACAAATGTAACACAAGGATATATTTCAAATTGTTTCATAGTTCCCATTTTTATGACCAGTGAGAAAGTCTGAGGCAGCTTAACTTGGTTAGTTTCTCATATTCTTATAATATTAATTTTTGTTGTCTACCTTCAAGTCATTTCTGATTTATGGTAACTTTAAAGTGAACTTATCATGGGGTTTTTCTGTCAAGATTGATTCAGGGGAATCACCTGGTGGGCTTTCATGACTGAGTAGGAATCCAAATACTGGTGTTAAGAATCTTAATCTAGTGCTCAAACCACTACACCACACTGCCTCTCAGTATTAACTACAAACATAAGAAATTAGTAATTAGGTTGGTAATGAAAACATATGAACAATTAATTTTTATACAAATAATTCACACATTTTAAGTACATGCAGAAACCATTTCGTTTTTCAGATGTTTCCTACCTCAATATTTGGGAGCCTGAACTAGCATGGTCAATTGGAAAAAAACTAGTGGTACCCCTAAACATCTGAAAACTCTATTTTTTGCCTGTGCTTATCAAACTTAGGTTGTCTAGATGCTTTGGATATCATCTTCCAGAAATCACAGGCAGCATGGCCAATAGTAAGAAATTCTGGTATATGCAGTTCTGAACCTCTTTAGGACCAAAGATGGAAAATCATTGACTTACAGTTTGAAATTACTGCTTTTGACAGTCATTCAAGAGAAAGGAATTTAAAGGTGTAGGATATGTTTTAGCACAGGAAGGACTGGAACAGGCTTGAGAATATGGTTAGATAGCATGATATGTTAAATACATTTCATATACCCAAAAAGCCCGTGGTGAGTTGAGATTTTCAGGTAGGTCCTGACCCAGATGACAATTGAAAACCAATAAATAACCAACCAAACAAATTTTCTTTTTTATGCCTTAGCAAATATACACAGATTGGCATTCAGATTGACTAAAATCTTCATTAGATTTTCACATTCATACTTCCAGAGATAAAAAAACCAAAAAAATCTCGTAGTTGATGCCAAACCAGGCCGTGTCTACATCAGCTGTTTAATCCAGGGCATTATGCTTTAAACTGGTCCTGGATTGACTATGACAGTGGACATAATCATTGGGTCAAACCCTCTGTGGTGCTACATTGGTGTCCAGATGATTCAACCAAGGTGAGAATTCGTTGGCACTGCTGGGCTTGCTCCTAGTTGTATGTTGCTGACCCATTCTTCACTAGACATGGATCTCCCTGTGAGTGTTTGGCTGTCACCTGTTATGTCTGTGGAGGTCATAATAGACTACCTGCACAATCAGCAAGGAGAGGGTAGAGCAAACTCTCCTCTTGCTAATAGTATGGGTGCCCGGTTCTGACCTCTGCGGACAAGACTACAATAACAAGGTACCTCACAACCTCTGAGAATGTCTGCCATAGATGTGGACAAAATGTCAGGAGAAAATACTTCTGGAACATGGCCAAACAGCCTGGAAAACACAGAAGAACACCATACCTTCAATTGTTATTTTTTTGCCTTTAACCCAACTTTGCTCTTCACTAAACAAAGTTGGGAGATACTCTGGAATTTGCAGAGTGAAGTTTGGTTAAAGGCAGAAAATTCCAGATACATACTGGCAGTCACTGTGTTGTGAAGATGGCTAGAGCTGGACTTAGGGTGAATAATTTGATTCTTTTACTTTCTACATTGCTTGGACTATGTGGTTATCAGCATAATCATGGCACATTAGAGTAGTTTTCCCCTTCTGAAAAATTCAAATCTTATTTCAACACAATTAGCATCCTGAAGGAGTATGCAAGTTTTCCCCATAGATGGATTCAAATGTCTGAAAGTGCTATGATCACAATGTACATTTTGAGATAGGTACTTTCCTTTTTATGACATGCTTGCTGAAGCATTTTCTACAGAGTCAACTGTAAACACTACATGAACAGATTTGTGTAAATGTTGAAAAGAGCAACTAGGTGACATTCAGAAAACTGCCAAATTTTTCGGGATCCTGACATTAAGGTAAGTGTTAGAACCCACAGTTTAAGAAGCAGTGCTGTAATTAACCTGAACTCAAATCATATACAGTAGAGTCTCACTTATCCAAGCCTCACTTATCCAAGCTTCTGGATTATCCAAGCCATTTTTGTAGTCAATGTTTTCAATATATCGTGATATTTTGGTGCTAAATTCGTAAATACAGTAATTACAACATAACATTACTGCGTATTGAACTACTTTTTCTGTCAAATTTGTTCTATAACATGATGTTTTGGTGCTTAATTTGTAAAATCATAACCTAATTTGATGTTTAATAGGCTTTTCCTTAAACCCTCCTTATTATCCAAGATATTTGCTTATCCAAGCTTCTGCTGGCCCGTTTAGCTTGAATAAGTGAGACTCTACTGTAATAATAATAATAATAATAATAATAATAATAATAAACTTTATTTATACCCCACCCCATCTCCCCGGAGGGACTCGGGGAAGCTTACAATCAAACAAACTGATACAATAAACGATATACACAGAAAGTAATCATGGAGGGCTTTAATGTGTTGTAACCAACACTCTGTACTTTGCCTAGAAACTAATTGGCAACTAGTGGAGTGATTTTAGTATAGGTGTAGCATGCTCACTTCTAAATGTAGCCATAACCAATCTGGTTGCCATAATTTGATGCAATCAGTGATGCAGTTTACATCCGCTCCCATTATAATTCCTAAAATAAATAGATCATTTCATTCTCTTTACTTATTCCTATGTTCCCTCTATGCATTTCTAAAAGGAGATACAAAAGATTTGTTTGTTACATGGTACTAAGGTTTACCCTTAACTTCTCCACAAGTTCTTACAAAATTCATAAATTTGGCCTTCAACATGCCCTCAATTTAAGCATGAGGTCAACTGATATGAGTATATATAAATGTATAAGAGTTTCATCATTTGAACTCAACTACATCTTGCCATCTCTATTTCTATTTTAATCTACCTAAAATTGTTTTAGAAATTGTTTTAGAAATAGGTTTTTTTTCCAAACATTTCAGTGTGAGAGATAATGGCCAATGTCACTAAAATGTATGCTACTGTCAGATTATGTCAGGGGGGAAAAGGATGACTTGTTTTCCAAATGGAATACAGTGACACTTTTCAAAGAAGTGTTTTAATAATTTAAATATGAACCATGAATTATTTTTAGAATGGATTAGCCTCTGCCCTTTACCTTTCATGACTTTATTCACATTTGTTCTTCAAGTCTGTAATGGGAACTTTAATACACATAGTTATGAAAATGTTTTGGTTTTTCTGTATGAATGCGATTAAAAAGGTCTAGACAGACTTCCCACACTCATTTAATAGGAACCTTAAAAGGAAAGCATTGTTCAGACCCTTTTTTCAGAAACTTAATATGGTAATGTTTAGTCCAAGAAAAGAAAACAGTTACATATATCTCAAATACCTTCAAAATAAGGTAAGGTGACAGAGTACTCTGTGTTAGAAAAGCATGTATAGTTGAATTAATTTTGCATTATTTGCTTGCCATAATGAGTTTTTCTTTTTACTTGCATGAGGTAAAATGTTTCACTTGACTTATTTTAGTCTTTATGTAAGCCACTCCAGGTTATATTCCGGATGAAAGATTGCATATGAAATCAATCCAGAGTAGACAGAGAAGTGTTCTTCAGATATTCTTTAAAAGTAACATATGGGAGTCTTCCCAATTTTCTATGTTGGCTAGGGCAGACTGGTTGTTTGAGTGTATTTTTCTCCAAAGATTTTCTCACTCCAGTTTGATGAGAAAGCAGAAAAATAATTTATACAGCCCCCAGCAAAAGTTTGGTCTTCAACGTATATCCCACTGACTCTTCCTTCAGTGGTCATTGTAGTTTGTGGTATCCCTGGTGTTGATTTTGTGATGACATTTTGTGATTCTTGGTTGATTAAATTATTTACCATTTAACCAAATGTTTTGTCATATCTTTAATGCATATTTCATAGATCCAATACCATTATGGGGATATGGGATCTGTCAGATGTTCATAGCTGTTGAAGGTATCCCATAGGATCACAAGGGTGTAGAAAACAGACATAATGTTCAACTCACAGGTGGCTCAGTCCAACTTCAGTGGTAGAACCACCACACAGGGGACCTTGACTAGTAAGAATCTCACCTCTACCTAACTGGATCCTTAGTTGATAGCAAGTCACTCAGTGTCTGGCATCTTCATCAGACAAGGTGATTTTAGCATCAGAGGATGCTTTCACCCCATCTGGGGGACGGAGACCAATGGCAGACATCACACAATGTTGTGTGACATCTGGCTGAGGCCCAACCACAACTGGGGTGAAAGCATCATCGGACACTTCCACCTTAACACGGGAGGCTTCCCACGTTCTACTGTCCTTCCTGCAATGGTGACACTTTCCCCATGTGATGCATCCCATGTTGATGGGGGAAGTGTCACAGAGAGGGAGCTGTGCATGGGGTGACAGATTTGCTCCATTGTCCCCTCTTTCCTCATGGAAGCCTGGTGAAGGAAGTGGGATGCTTCACTACAGCTTTCTGATGAGGTTCTGGATAGAACCAATGCCATGCCTTTGCACCTGAATTCAGTAAATGTGCAGCCTACTTGAACATTATATTTTGTTAATGCACAAGCTCTTCTTGTGATTGTTGCTGAGCCCACAATATTAGGTTTCTTCAGCAACTGGCGTACAGAGACATATACTGGAAGTAATATACACCTATTATGACTAGAAGCTATGCGTAGTCCCTGTCAAGACCCAGGCTGCAGAACACCAATAACCATGCGCAGAGACCAGAATCTATCTAATATATTTATTAAGGAAATATATAAAGTTAATAAAAACAAGTGTAGAATATAGTTCAGAAGTAGACCTTTCAGGAAAGGTCAAATATAGTCCAGGAAAACAATGTCCAATATGAGATATTAAAGTCCAAAGTTGTAATCCAATAACCGAAACACACACTTTGCCAAGCAAAGTGAGGGGAAATGACAAGGTCCTTTAGTCCATGGAGCTTGATGCAAGGCTGGGGAGCAAACTAGATTCTTGGCAAACAAGGCTTGATTCAAGGCAACAAGAAGCGAGGAGCAAGAACAGGGTCCGTGGCGAAATCCGTGGCGAGGTCCGGGGAACAAGGCAGGGCTGGAACGAGAGCAAGGTCCTGGAAACTGGAGTAGCGTAGTCCACACACAATCTACTCCCGAAGCTGACGAATTGACTCCGCAAGGATTCCTTTGCGGCCAAACACCTATATAGGGTCTTGTTTTCCCGCCAAGGAACACTTTCTCTGGGGAACAAGAAACGAAACCTATACTGTGTCCAGATGCATGACTCCTTAAAGTTTCCCAAGGGAAGCAGACTTAATCAGCTAATTGTCTGGCAGCTATCCTGGCGCTCCGGCGAGTCGCCTCTCGAGCGCTTCTATCTTGATTATAATAAACCCGGCGAGAAAATGGGGGAGATTTCTGCTCAAGGCTTGTTTGGCTGTCTTCTTGTGGGCAAACATCTTGCAGGTGCAAGGGCTCCAAATCTGGCAGAAACGGTGGGAAACCCAAGTTTTCCTCTTCATCTGCCACAATAGTACTTGGAACGGGACTACATGGCCCATGAGTCATCACAGTCCCTGTTCAAAGTTGTCCAATCTGTCCATCACTTGAGCCATCTTGAAGTAGACAATTCCATAGTTTAACTATATGTTGTGTGTAAAGAATAATTCTTCCAAGTTCTTGTTTTATTTCACCTGGGCATATTTTTTTAGTTTAGCAATGACAACCATGTGCTTTGTGGAAAAATGCTTTCTGTTGTCAGATGTGAATCTCCCAGCAATTTGTTTGATTATATTATTCACTGCTGTTATTGCAATGACTTATGGCTTGATGCAAATAAAATTATCCACATACTGAATACTAAGCTTAATACTTCTCTAGGGCATATCTTCCCTAAAACCCATGGTTATAACTTTTTCTCATAGGAGAATTGTTCCATCCCCTTGACCATTTCCATTATTCTTTTCTGAGACTTTTCAAGTTCTCAACAGTTTGCATTGCTATATGTTGGGAGAATGATAACAATCAGTCAACAAAACTGCTGACTGAAAAAAAGGAAGCTTTGATCCAAGTTGTCAAATTAGTTAAGGATCTTTTGACCAGAAAGTACAGTCTAATCCTGCTGTCAAGTCATATTATACCATTTTATTTCATTCCACAAATTTGTTCAGAGCCAAGACATTGAATATGCCTGTCCAACCTGGTCCAAAGGGGTATTAAGTCAGATCTTGACAATCAAGAATAGATGAACTGAAATAAGGATTAGTAGATGCCTGACATGTTGCCAAAGTCTTAGGCCTGTGATATGACCTCTGCATTTGTTTGTCTAACCCTCCAAAATCACATCTAAAAGAATAATAACAGAGTTGGATGAGAGACAAACAGAAAAAGAAGAGAGCTTTAGCCATAGTATCTTCCCTAATGGAACTAATAAATGTCCCTATTCTGCTTCACTTGTTTAAACCCACAATTTTCAAGCTTTGTTGCATTCTCTGGAGAGACTAAGTCTTTAGCTAGTGTAACTAAGTGGGAAATTTGTTAGTTTCTTTGTTGCCATCAGGATCTTGGGAATTTTCTAATTTGTCATGGAAATTGAACTTCCTGTGATATTTCTCCTAATTCGGTTACTGATGTTCAGTGCAGTGGAATCAAATGGCACTTTAAAAAAGTCTTTTGTGCGGGTTTGTCAGAAATGAAGCAAAATGCTTGATTGGCTTCTTTATTGAACAAGGAACAAAAAGATAAGAATGCACAAAGCCTTCTGTTCAAATAGCTCATAAGTAAGTAAATACAAGTAACCTAAAAATGATATTATTCCATAGGATTACATATACATTTGCTAGAAATGTAAAGATATATCACTGAACACTAAAATTAGGGTTTTTCAGGAATCATATTTCATATTTCTATGTATGGTTGTAAAAGATGGACAGTGAAAAAATGGATTGGAAGAGAATCAATTCACTTAAGGTGTGGTGCTGAGGAAGAGTTCTGTAGATATTGTGGACTGGTAAAAAAACAAGTGAGTTCTAGAACAAATCAAGCCTGATTTCTCCTTACATTAGAATATATTTTAATTATGTTTTATGTATGTATTAATTTAATTTAATCTTACTTCATGTAGAGAAAGGTGGGATATAAATATGGTAAATAATTAATTAATTAATAGAAGCTATGATGACTAAATTGAGGTTGTTGAATTTTGGCAATATCATGAGAAAATAATGACCCACTAGAAAGAAAGACAGTAATTTTTGGGAAGCCAGAAGGTAGTATAAAAAGAGAGAGGCTGCATTATAGATGACTAGACTCAAGGAAAGCACAGCTCTGATTCTGCAATATCTAAGCAAGGCAATGAATGATAGGAGAAAATGGCAGTCTCTCATTCATTTTTTGTTCTTGTTGTTGTTGTTGTGTGCCTGTAAGTCATTTCCATTATGTGGTGACACTAAGGCAAATATATTACAGGGTTTTATTCATAAGATTGATTCTGAGGAGGTTTCTCAATGCCTTTCTTTAAAGATGAGGCAGTGTGGTTTGCCCAAGGTCTCCCTATGAGTTTCATGGCTGAGTTGGGATCTGGACCCTAGTCTCTAGAATTGTAGCTCAACATTCAGACCACCACACTATGCATGCTGAAGTTGAAAATTATAATTAACAGTAATAACAATGATCCTCTCAAGCATAGGCACATTATAAGAAGAAGCAGTATGCATTCTTTTACTCATTACCTATTTTTGTTCCGCATAGTGCCAGCAGTTTGAACCCAGAGATAGTTCAAACCATCCGAAATACCTGAAGGACTGCTTCCTTCCATAGCAGCATAACCACTCACAATCTGAGGGGCTCTTTCAGTCACACTGATTGTAGAAGCACAATCAGTTGGGGCACAAGATAGTATATGCTACATCAATATTATGCAATTTCCCCAAAACTGTGGGGACAGCCCCATAATTTTAACAGGTCCACTGTTCACATAGGCCAGTGCCACCATCTCTTTCCCCTTGTGCCTTGCAGTACAGGGGGAAATGGATGGAACTTACCTGGCCATACTTTGTTACTGAAAAGCTCCTGGCTATCAATGGGCACCTTTGCTGCCATTGCCTCCCTGCATTTTGCAGGTTATTTAGGTACCTTTGATGATGTCAGCCAAGATGCCAAACAACAGCCAGGAGCTTTCTGGAGTTCTATGGTATGTTGCTATAGTGACAAAGGGCAGTTCAGGTGTCTATAGATGAGTCCTTCATAAGCACCAGACCAGATACATTAAAAATACTAGCAGTAATGGATCTGTCACAACTCTTTCATAAATGTAAGTAATCATTTTAAATGGCAGTTATTAGCATAATTAATAAGCATCCACAAATTTAGTTTTTACTAACCACCTTCTTGTATCCACGAAGCTGAAATTCTTCTACTCGCCAAGGGGATCAGCTGAGAATATAGTGCCTTGCACACCCTGCTACTTTGAACCAGATCAACATGCAAACCGGGTAAGAAGGCAAGAATAACAGATTTATTATTTTCAGACATGAAAGGATGTCTGATACAGAGTCTCCACTCAAAAGGATTTGGACATAAAAAAGCAGCACAGTGCAAGACGTTTTATCTCCTTTGACAGCTATTCAAAGTCTATGTGCCCTCCCCTGATTGTCAAGAAATTCACTTCAGTTCACTTTATTTCTTAATTAGTCGCTCTCCAGCAGAGTGCTCCGAGTGACTTACAATTTAAAATATCATTCCACAACATAAAAACATTCAGCATAAAAACATTCAACAGTGACTATTTGGCAAATTAGATCTGATTTACTTAAATGCACAACCAAAAAGTCTTGAGCGCTTTTACAAAAGGTCGCAACTCCGACATTGCTCTAACATATGGAGGCAATGAATTCCACAGAATTGGAGCATAGATCGAAAAGGCTCTATGCCTTGTAGCTTCCAGGTGTACCTCCCTAGGGCCCGGTACGTATAGGAGATTTTCCTGGGAGGATCGAGGTGACCACTGATGGAAAAAAGGAATGAGGCGGTCCCTAAGATATAATGGTCCTTGGCCATTTCGAGCTTTAAATGTCAGGATCAGTATCTTGCAAGAGATACGATGTTCTATTGGTAGCCAATGCAGAAACTGACTTAGTTTCAATTATGGTCTTCATTGGCTGGGGAATCCTCATCATGTCAGGGCTGTGATTTGTCAGTTTGAAGTTATGTGGGCAAAACGTCAGGATAGAATATTTCTGAAACATGGCCATACAGCCCAGAAAACACACAACAATCCCATTTCCATCTGGCTGCTGAAAATGGAATATTTTGCAGATCAGATAAATACTAAGGGTATACACAATTTCATTTTGCAATTCCAGATTTGGGGCAATTCAGAGATCTGGCTGTGAGACCACTGAAAACGGCCCATGTGGGGACAGCCAAAGGCTCATCTGGAAATGGATCATAACAGCCAGATCTTTCAGCTAATGGGGGCAATGGGGCTGAATGGCACTTTACCTGAGGGGGAGGTCACAGCATGAGGGCGGCCTCGCAAATCAGGCAAGAGTGGGTGCCTGGCCATGGCTCCTCCTCCTCTTTCTTCCCCAATCGCCTCCTCCATTCCTTCCCGAAGCCCCCTCCACCAGCAGAGTGCCTCCTTGAAGCAAACAAGGCAAGAAAGATTCCCTTGGCCTCTCCTCCAGAGAAATTCTGCCGGGAACTCGCATGATGGGAGTTGAGGTTTTTCTGTTTCTCATGTTTCTTTTTCAGCCAATAAGAGGCCTATTTGAAAGTGTCAATCTCCTCCCCTCTTGTGGTGTGCACTGGTCGGGACTTCAATTCCAAGAACCCCCTTTTGTGGGATTTTTTAAAATGTTATGGTGAAAACTTTAAACATTTCCCAAAAATCAGTGTAGTGGTGAAACATTTCCTTCACTTTACTATTATTTTGATAGTGAAGGGACAAGATATGATGCACTGTGCACTGCACATTCATGAAAAAATCTTAGTCTCTGAATAATCAAATATATATGGAGAAGACTCTCTTTTAGAAGAAATGCTTTCAAAGCAAATGGAAAGCTCTTCACACTTGGACTTTATTTATTATTTACTTAGCAGCATTTTTATCTGTCTCTCCATCCAGAAACGGCTCCTAGGGTAGCTTACAGAGATCAATAATAAAACAGTCCATATACTTAGGTTTGTAATCTAAATATACATAAACACATATGGGTTGGGAGAAGAAGCTAAAGGAAAAAAAATCAATGCAACAGAGTTCCAGAAGTTGTTTGTGAGAAATTGTTCAAGACATTCTTAAAAAAAGAAATATATAACTCATGGAGATGTAGTTGGTAACTAATATATAGCCTTGCAGTGCAGGTGGGCACTCCAGTTAGGCTGTTCTGATAGTTTTTCCACACACCCTCCTCACAAATGCATTGCGCTTTAAATTTACTGCTGTGTGTATGCTGAAATCCTCTCAGGGAACATCTGCAGTATAGAATGAATGCAGTTTGTTACCATTTTAAATGCAATGGCTCAATTCTAAGGAATCCTGTGATTTGCAGTTTGATGAGGCATCAGCATTGATGAGGCACCAACACTCTTTGGCAGAGAAGGCAAAAGACCTTGGAAAATTACAACTCCCATGATTCCATAGCACTGAGCCTTGGCAGTTAAACAGTGTAGGTGCACTCTCAATGTTCCCTTATCCTTTGGAAGTCACTGAAACATGCTTTTTTCCAAGGAACCACATATCAAGGGACATATTGAATTTCAAATGGATAGTCTTCTTTCAACAGAATGTGATGCAACTGTGAAAAACATCCAGTATGCAATCCAGCAGTTACCTGGTGTTTTGTATCATTGTCTTATTCACTGAGTATCCTCAGTGAATAACATACGAGGGTTATCCAGAAAGTATATTACGTTTTGGAATTAAAAATGAACCAAGTATAGGAGAAAACATTTACCATATGCAGTTGAAAGCCACACCCAAATACCACTTCTCAACATAGTCGCCATTAAAATCTAGGCACTTATCATAGCGATGAATGAGCTTGGCAACTCCTCCCCCACAGCGTTTTGGTGATGATGTGCAGCTGCGGAAAGGGGTGACCGGCTGGTTGAAGACGCAAGCAGCAGAGTTTTGTGGGGAAGGAGTTGCCATGCTCATTCATCACTATGATAAGTGCCTAGATTTGAATGTCAACTATGTTGAGAACTGGTATTTGGGTGTGGCTTTCAACTGCATATGGTAAATGTTTTTTCCTATACTTTGTTCATTTTTAATTCCAAAACGTAATCTACTTTCTGGATAATCCTTGTACAAACTGATCCAGGAGAAAGGAGAAATGTTTGGCTAAATTACCTCTTCAAAATTAGGGTGCACATTAGATTCATGTAATACAGAAATTTTAGTGCTGAGCCAAAAGCAAAAGTGGAAGCTCCTTCAGGAACTGTACTTGGAACTCCTCCTTGAGGAACATCATGTTTAATTTAATTGCCATGGCTCAATGCTATGCAGTCCTGGGATGTGTAGTTTGGTGAGACATCAGCATTATATTCCTTATTTTATTCAGCCAGTTATTGACAGTTTGAACATGTTTTCCATTAGAACAAAAATGGAAGATAAAACTGTCAGAAAATGGCCAGGTGTGCATCAACTGATGTGTTAGAAAATATCTCAGTGTTTAAAATACTTTGTCAACATTTATTGGTGAGCAAAGTGTACGGTGCTCAGAAGTAAAGAAAAGAAAGGCTGATCACAGAGTTTCAGAAAGAGCTGCATACACTGCAAAGCTGAAACAACCTAGTAATTGGGGTTTACTGGTTCCCAAAATGTCTAAGTTTTTTTTTTCCATTGAGTGAAAACAGCTGCTCATCCAAACTAGTTTAAATATATTGTCACTGCTTTACATGTTAAAGCAAAATATGCTATTGTGCATTTTTGTTTTCAGAGAAGGGCAATTAAAACATTGCCAGAATAGGATGTAACATGGCAAGCTCAGCAAATACAGCTAATACATCTGCAGCCTCTTACTTCTGCAAATCACATTAGGAACTGAATTGTTCCAGAAACTATTATTGTCCTTATTTTGTTTACAATGCAATTACAATATTTTCCAGTTTTCCACAAACTTTGTCTTTAAGAGAATATATTTTATTTATTTGTTGGTTTAAATATTTTACACATTGCCCTCGGTCTACTACTATAAAGCTAATATACAAAATGCAATAAAACATTTACAATCTTATTTAAATCACAACAAACTACAAGAAAAAAACAGAACATAACAGACAGGAAGATAGCTATGCAACCAGACT
This sequence comes from Anolis carolinensis, assembly GCF_035594765.1. Taxonomy (NCBI): domain Eukaryota; kingdom Metazoa; phylum Chordata; class Lepidosauria; order Squamata; family Anolidae; genus Anolis; species Anolis carolinensis. The sequence goes on along the minus strand of NC_085845.1, from coordinate 94,759,172 downwards.
TCATAAACCAATTTGAAATGATTTAACAAACAAGTAGGCTAGTGAAAAAAGTATCACTTCTTGGCCACATATAACCCATGAACCCCGCTTCTGTGGTCATCAAAACATTCCACCAAAAGGCTGAAGACAACCCAATTGTATGTTTGTTTGTTTTTTGGGGAGATGGCGTTTTGATGGATTATTTGCCTGAAAATCACTCCAAAACATGTTGAAAGCTCCCTCATATTGCATTTCAGAATTAAAATATTCAAAATGGTTGAAAAGAGTTTTTTCCAGTGTCAATAAAATCCTACAAGAATTATGGATATTTGCAGTTCAGAACTTATTCTTTGTCAAATTCACAATTATTTTGTAAAAATACCCAGTATTTCTCAATAAAATAATAATAATAATAATAATAATAATAATAATAATAATAATGTTTTCTGTACTGAAAATACTATTTTCTCTGCATATAAAGCAATGCAGTTTTTTTCAGAGACTAAAGGCTGCTCCCGCCCCGGGAAGGCGGGAAGGTAACGGCGCTCCAGGCAGTCATGCTGGCCACATGACCTTGGAAGTGTCTACGGACAACACCGGCTCTTCGGCTTAGAAATGGAGATGAGCACCAACCCCCAGAGTTGATCACGACTGGACTTAACGTCTGGGGAAACCTTTACCTTAAAGGACTAGTGTCAGAGACCAAACTGACACTAACAGTTCTGCTGTGTGGGTGATTAGATATCTGGAACTAGTTTGAGGACAGGAGAATGATTACATTATCAATGGAACCTAGTGTCATGCCCAGCTCTTCAAAATTGGACAGCAAAGAGGAAGAGCAGGTTGAGGTGCTAGCTGCTGGGTCTGTGAAGTACAGCTCCCAGCAACCATCCAAATCAGAGCTGAAAGTTTCAGCAGCTGAATCTGGGAGTAACAACTCCTAGCAGCCTCAGAAATAAAGCACAGAAATGCCTTTGCTGCAGGAATGTCAACAAAAATGGAAGGGACTAAAAAAGCCCTAATGCCTTTATCACAAACATTTGGCTGTTAAGGAACAGCTGAGAGATTGAGGCTGAAGTATAAATCCAGCAGCTGTACTTCAACTCTCTATTGCTGACAATTGAGCTGTAATTCCCTTGCCCTCTGTCTCTGACTCATGTCCTCCTGGTTTGGATATTGTTTTGGATTGCCCAGATTGTTGATATATCTCCTTGTTTGGACCATGGAATGTTTGACTACATTACAGCTCTCAGTCCTTCTGCTTCACCAGCAACACTTTTGGCTTGGGCCTTCAGGAAAAAGGAAAGACTAATCCTATATTACTGTTGTTGGTTATTTTTAGAAATGACCTTGATATGCTTGTCAGAATAGAACACCTGGCCTCAAGGTGCTCTACAGGGATTTCCCCCCATTTACCACAGAGATGTGCATCAGTGCTCCAAAGGCATACAGGGTAAACAAAAAGAAGTGACAAGTAATTGATCCCCTTGGAGATCAATTATCCCCCTGTTGCCCAGCCATATCTTCGGGATTCTTTTTGGTAGCCTGTGTTCTGAGTCTATAATGTGATTCAGCAGGGGTGAGTATCTACAATGTACTCTAAATTTTGCAGGATTGATTTTGCTCTGGATCTGGTTCGCTTAACCAATTATAGATCCACCTAACTGTAGTTTTGTCTAGCCCACATTTGACTAATTTGTTTGCTAGATGGTCATGGGAGACCTTGTCAAAGGCCTTACTGAAATCCAGATATGCTACATCCACTGCGTTCCCTGCATCTACCCAGCTTGTAACTCTATCGAAAATAGAGATCAGATTAGTCTGCCATGACTTGCTTTTGGTAAATCCGTGTTGACTATTAGCAATGACTGCATTAATTTCTAAGTGTTTGCAGACCACGTCCTTAATGATCTGTTCCAGAATTTTGCCCGGTATCAATGTGAGGCTGACCGGACAGTAATTGTTTGGGTCATCCTTTTTTCGCTTCTTGAAGATAGGGACCACATTTGTCCTCCTCGAATCTGCTGGGACTTGTCCCATCCAGATATTCCTGGATGACTTGTTTCCCTATTTGGGGTTGGATTTCCCCTAATCCTTTGTCCTTCCCATGTTGCTGAGGTTGAGGATGGCTTTCTTTTTGTGAGAAGACTGAGGCAAAGAAGGCATTAAATAGTTCTGCCTTTTCTCTGTCGCCTGTCACCATTACCCCACCTTCTCCTTGCAGAGGCCCTATTACCTTCTTGTTCTTCCTTTTTCTACTGATATAAGCAAAGAAGCCCAATTAATCTGAAACAGGCATAAATGCTCTCATATACTGGTGTGACATTCCAAATTGGCATTTTACACAAAGAGGATAAATTTCAACACCCTGTTTCCAATATCAGCATATGAGGATGGAGATATATTTCACATAACAGATGCCAGGACTACAGTAATGCTGCAACTGTCTGAGTGTTTGTGGAAAAATAAATCATGCACAGGCCTGAAAAAAGCTGTGAGAGAGGGGACAAAGGCCCCTTTGAATATGCAGGGTGGAAGGAATGGATAGCAAGGAATTGAATACATGTGAAGTGTTTTGAAAGAGAGTGGAGGGAGACAGATTTACCTGGAAGGAGATAGGAAGCAGCCAAAGCAGAGGCAAACCTTGCATCTATATTTCATTTAAGCAGTAGGGAGGCAAGACAAGAGAGAAACTGCCAGGCTGGGCTAGGTAATAATGTTAGGTTCCAGCTGGAATTTTATCTGAGTTTTCCTCCCAGTCCAGACTCAAACCCTTTGATCTTTATCTTTTGGGAGTACTCCCTTTTGTCAAAACTAATAGAAGTGCTCCTACTCTTGACGTGACATTCCAGCCTAGCCTGGATTATTAAAAGGGACCCGTCCTTCGGTTGATCTAAGCTTTTCTTTGGAAATGCAAAATATACTCCTATAGGAAAGAAATACATTCTTTGTGACTTTTACAACACTCTCAAGAGTTTGTTTCAGAGCAAGAGTTCCATCTTTGCATATCATTGCCTAAAGGAAAAGAAAATCCTGTTCTTCTGAACATTCAAGCATGTTTGAATATTTAATATAATTTGATATATGCCATTTTTTCTTACACACATACACACCTTTAGACTTATGGAACTACATCAGAATAATTATAACAAACTAACAAAATGAAGTTCAACAGGGACAAATGCAAGATATTTCACTTCGGCAGAAAAAATGGAATGCAAAGATACAGAATGGGGGACGCCTGGCTTGACAGCAGTGTGTGCGAAAAAGACCTTGGAGTCCTCGTGGACAATAAGTTAAACATGAGCCAACAATGCGATGCGGCAGCTTAAAAAGCCAATGGGATTCTGGCCTGCATAAATAGGGGTATAGTGTCTAGATCCAGGGAAGTCATACTATCCTTCTACTCTGCCTTGGTCAGACCACACCTGGAATACTGTGTCCAATTTTGGGCACCGCAGTTGAAGGGAGATGTTGACAGGCTGGAAAGCATCCAGAGGAGGGCAACTAAAATAATTAAGGGTCTGGAGAACAAGCCCTATGAGGAGCGGCTTAAAGAGCTGGGCATGTTTAGCCTGCAAAAGAGAAGGCTGAGAGGAGACATGATAGCCATGTACAAATACGTGAAGGGAAGTCATAGGGAGGAGGGAGCAAGCTTGTTTTCTGCTGCCCTGCAGACTAGGACACGGAACAATGGCTTCAAACTACAGGAAAGGAGATTCCACCTGAACATCAGGAAGAACTTCCTCACTGTGAGAGCTTTTCGACAGTGGAACTCTCTTCCCCGGACTGTGGTGGAGGCTCCTTCTTTGGAGGCTTTTAAGCAGAGGCTGGATGGCCATATGTCGGGGGTGCTTTGAATGCGATTTCCTGCTTCTTGGCAAGGGGTTGGACTGGATGGCCCATGAGGTCTCTTCCAACTCTACTATTTTATGATTCTATAATGTATGATCCAGCAATATTTAGGCTGAAATACACTGTACACATAATTGAACATAAGATTTATTGAATTTGGTAGGGTTTCTGAATTAATACATACATAGGACTGCTTATCTCACTTATTTCAATAAAATGCAGCTCTCCCCCACTGAATCAGAGAGGTTTATAAGAAATTAATTTTAATCAGTTCTATTCTCCTAGACAAGTAATTACTGAAATAAGCTGCACATATAATCAAAATTGCAATACATAATTGGCAATTATTTTCCTAGTGAAATGGTCAAGTTGCAGATGACATGATTATCGAATGGATGAGGCATATGATTCCAGACAAGTTGAAAATTCATTTTGGGAGAGGGTGGGTGGGGTGGATTACCAAGCATTTCACCATATCTCTTTTTGGACCATGAGTTGTTCAGACGCATCACTCCTTGTAGTATCAGCAAAAACACAAACATCCACTTTCATCACTGACATTAAAGAATGAAGTAGGATCACTAGTTTTCCATGTTTCACAGATTATACTGTATGTATTGCCTCTTTTGAGACTCAAGGTGATTCTAGAATTAAACAATACAAGCTTATCAAAAATAGAACCATAAAATTAGAAAGAAGCAATTAAACTAATGTTGTAAATATAATATAAAATGTCAGTTCAAATCATACACTATTTTAAATGTATAACCTTTGGTACCTGATGTATTTTTTTGCAGAAATTATTCCATACATTGAAAAAACACTCCAAAACAACAAATCTTTACAAATCTCTCCAAACTATTTGAGAGCTTTCTGTTTTGATTTTTTTAATGCTTCAGAGGGGTCCCTTCCTATTAGTAATTCAGAGATTGTTAATACAAATCATAAAAATCTCCGAATTATGCAACGAGTCTCCAAAGCTTTGCACAGCCCTAGTCTGCATTTGCACTGATAGTATGCAGACTTGGAAGACTGCTTCCATACATACCTCTTCTTTCCTAGGGACTGCAGCTATTAAAATTAACATTTTTTTACCAAGCATTTCATGAAGAAAAAAAGTCTCTTTTCCTATTGTTGGTTCTGGTGATTCAGAGGCACTGCTTAAGCTTCTCAACAGTTAAAGCAGACAGTACCAGAATGAACGAGGATGGAAAAATAGAAAAAAAAACCTGTTAGTAAATGACTGATACCTATAAAATAAATCTGTTGAGTAGTTGCTAAGTGGATCCCTGAAGTACAACTTGAGGATACATTACAACAATAGAGAAATGGAGAAGATCTGCTGTGAGAGGAAATGTGACAGAAGGCTTGAAAGGCTGCCTCTCTCAATTAACAAATCCACATATAGAGAGCAGGCAATGGGAGCAGCAAGACAGACTTCCATCCTTTGAGACAAACTCTGCAATTCCAGCATATGGACAAAGTAATGAGGGTAGATGTTCATCTTTTGACCTTGACTTACCCGATCATTTTTTTTCTTAAAAATGCATGTGGAGGAGAATAAAGCTCATGAAAGGCAACTGGATTTATCATTAATGATGTTTGCTTCAAAATTAGATTAACTGCAATGCCAAAATACACTATAGTGCAGAATATTTTGTTTGCAGAGACAAATTAACAGTTTGGGACTTATTCTGCACAAAATTAACATATGGGGTTTTTCTGGCATAGGCAAAAATATTTTCTGTGAAGGAAAAGGCTTTTTTTCAAATGCTAAAAATAATATTTATCTGCAGGGATATTATTCTATTAGCAGAAGCTATTGTTTTCAGTGCAGAAACTGTTGTTTCTGTACAAAAATACATTCTAGCTGGGAGAGTATTCTGTGTAAAATGTGAACATGTGTGAGTGTGCAGAAAACAGTATTACGCAGAAAATGCTGTTTTTCTGCACACAAAAAATGTGACAATTTTGCACAGGACAAGGACTCAAACTGCAAAAATTCCAGTCATGTCAGAGTTGTTAGTTTCCTGACATGTGAGGAATCTATTTTATCTTTTTTTTACCAGATATTTATCATTTTCAAATATTCATTTCACCTTCCAAATCCCCTAGCACATGTATTGCAATAAATCAGGAACCTCATAATCAAGATTGATTAATGACTCAGGCTTTTAGATATTCATTAAGTTCTCATTCCTAATTCAACCACATATAAGCAGAGAAGAAATGCAACATGTAGAATAAAAAAATGTGTGGGCCATGAAAACCATTGACATCCCTCATGAATTGAGCTCTCATGTTGGAGAGTTAAACCATCTCCCTCAGAAATTTCCGGGAATGCAATTACTATTATAAGACTAATTTGCATCTACAACCATTTTGCAAATATTGTACATTGCTCATAAACAATATTGGATTTCTTACCCCTGCAGAGACCAATGTCAAAATGGGTTGGTTTAAGACAGGTGTGTGTGTCAAACACATTTTCACCAAGGGCCATTTCAGCCTAATGGTTGACTTCAAAGGGTCATTTGTAATTGTAAGACTGTATAAATATAACTGTGTTGCCCTGGCATTGAAAGCCTCACAGGCCACATAAAATGATTTGTTTAACAGAACTAAACAATGACTACTTCTGATGTCTATCCTTACGAAATCTCTAACCTGGGCATCGCCAGTTACCTAGGCTATAGTAATACATATTTTTAAGGAAGGGCTGCCCCATCTCTCATCAGATAATAGGCCTAAACTTTGTTGAAGCATCCCTCCACATTGTCCATCATCTCAAGGAAGTCTAAAATAAGTAAGAATCCCAACTGATGTTCCAAAGTGACATCCAATCTTTGAGCAGATCATAAGGTCAAACCATTATTTTCAGTGTTGATGCTTAACCTGCCTTTGAAGCACTCACATGCTGTACAGTTGAACTTTGATCGGTATTAATGGGCAAGGGGAAAGCAAGAGAAGAGAAGCAAAAAGCATTTCAGAGTAAAAGCTTTTCCTGGAAGTAGTATAGCATTATATTTCCATCACAAACCATATGTAACAAAGAACCCTTTTTCAAGGCCATAACCTCATTCATGATTATCTGGAAGTCCCACTGAATTGAATAGGGATTATTTCTGAGTGAATACTCATGAGATTGTGTGATAAATGTCACCTGTCTTCTCCTTTCTCTCCATCCTTCAATTTGTTGAACACATTCCAATTTTAATATATAGTCAAATAAATACATTGATTTTGAGGCACACAGACACTTACATGTCTCAAATAGGCACATTTTAAGCATCCAAACATTTCCCTATATTTCATATATAAAACTTTACCAAATATCAGGGTTTTTTAAAATAAAAAATGAGTACATTGTAGCATGAATGCTTCATTTATCATTCTGTATTAAATATTAGCAATAAAGAATAATTTAAAAAAGAGGCAGCTGTCCTTAGACAGGTTGATGATTTAATTCATTTTAGCTCCTTTGCTTCCTATGACAAGTAAAATGATATTAAATTGATTTGACAAACCATATATTTGTCTGGGCTGACATATGAGGCAGATGGAAATTAGTGACAATGAAACCAACAGAAACTGGACAGTTCTCAGTGTTATAATCATTTCAGTTTTTGTGCACACTTCCACATTGATATAGTAAATTATTAGCAGCTGATATGTATACAAAGTACATTCCAATCTGAAATTAAAACCATGGCTTATTCGCCTATTTGAAATCAACAAATACACACACATTATCTAAGTTTGCCATGCTAGAATTCCTAACATGCGGTCTTCTTTATAGTTCTTTGATCTGTATATGAAAGCACAAGTGAAAGATTGGTTTTCTTTCTCATTGTAATAAAACATCAGATATTTGGAGAGTGAACTAGTTACGTGTACCTACCACATTCTGATATGGTATCTTATTTCAAGCCACTATGATCCTTAAAATCAGATATGTGTGTCAGATACATTTCATGAGCACAACTTGGACTACAGGAATAAAATGTTGAAATTATGAGGCACAGAAGTGCTGTCAATCATTTTTTAAGTTTTTTAGGAAATAAAGTTCAGTGTTCAAATATTAGCTGGGTAACTGGGGAAAAAACCAGAAATAAACTGCTCCTAACAAACAGTATTACTATATACGAGAGCTAGGATGATATAACTACTTGATTCTGGGAGACCAGAAGCACGGCTACACTGAGTACTTTGGTTGACACAGAATTAGTTCAGCCCTATGTGATCTATACACCATATGAGACTCATCTATAGTAATGTGGGACAAGGTTATCTCACCACGACTTTGCCCCATGTTATCCAAAGGTGGGAGAAAACCCAAATTATAACCCACTCACAACAACTTATGTGCAGGGAAGACAGCTGGTCCAGTTACCAAACAGAATTGTCCTGACTGCCATCCTGCATTACCCGGGCATCGGTGGCCCAAAGACAAAGGATAGCAGTCGTCCTCCCCATCATCTATGACATGGTGATCTCTAGCTCTGACACAGCCCCTGATGTCAACTGTGCCAACAGGAAGCACTGGAAAGGAAGGGAGGAGAGGGGGACGATTTCCTCCTCTCCCCCTCCCAACTCCCTCACTTCCCCATCACCAAGGCTGATGTCATGAGGAGTAATGGGGAAAAGATAAACAATGTGTTGCAGCCAGAGACCTCCCTAACATGAAGTGAGGGAGGGGACATTTAGGGTGGCCACTTAGTGGTGCTGAAATGTGTTTAATGCTGTTTGGCAGTGGGGACTCTCTTCCACCTCCGTGGTGACTCAGGGAGTCCCTGTGCAGACTCCTTTCATGCCTCAACCAATGTCCACTATGTTGTATTAGGCCCAAAACAAGAGTCAGTGTAGATAAAGCATTGGTTTCAAACCCACTCACTCATGGAAACTCACTGGCCTTGGGCAACTCCAAAACTCTCTGATTCAGAGGAAGGCCTCTGAACAACTGCGAAGAAAACACCATAATAACTTCACACTATGTTGGAAATGACTTGAAGGCATACTGAAGTAGAGTGACCAAGGGGCTATTCTAAAGCTCAATCTTACCTCAGCTGTAAATTCAATAGGAGACTATAGGCAACCCCCCCCCCCCCCATATGGTTAATTCGGGGTGTAGGCAAGACAACCAATTCACCATCACTATCATCATCATTACCATCACCAAGAGTGTTTCAGGTGGCAAGCAGACTTAATTCTGTGTTAAGGAACGAGGTTAGTAAAAGTACACTCCAAATTCTGAACCTGAGTAATTGCAGATTTTTTTCATTATTTTGATCAGCAGTGTAATAACATATGGATTGGGGGACATAATGAGCAGGGATACATAAATAAGGAGTTGTAACAATCAATGTGGAATGTGTGGAAACTCAGTAAGTATCATTACTTTGCTCTACCCTTTTGCCTTCTGGAAAATGTTGGCACAGGGATCAAGTGCAAGAACCATAGGGCCAGTTCAGACCTGACTGAATATCAATTTTGACATTCCCTTACTGATTTCAAACTTGAATATGTGGACTCATTTAAAAGTTTTATTTGAAGTCACATGAAATTCCTGTTTGTTTGGTTTCACCAAAATAACCCAAGATCACCAGATCCCATCTGATTTTGGAGGTTAAACAAGGATCACCCTGGTTAGTAGGTGGATGGGAGATTGCCAAAGAATACCTGGTAATGTATGCTGTATTTTAGTGGGAGGGAGGGAGAGCGGGAGGAAGTCTGGCTACACGAATGGGCCTGATCACAAAATATCTAACACAGACGCTAGATTGCAGTTTAGATGGAATTCAGAAAGATGCAATCTGGACTTCTTTTTTAGTGTCATAAACTAGGGCTGAGAACATTCTGTAGCTCTCTATTTTATAAACTGGATCACTTTAATAGTGGCTATGATTTGTGCTGTAGCTATAAAATTAAGGAGTCAGATTGCAGATATTTTAGCAGGTGTTTTAATCTACACATTTTAATATCTATTCTCACAGGTTTTAATTAAGTGTTCATGCTTCAGACTCCACATGGATTTGTATATACCATGTTTTAGACTTGTGGATATGTTTCAAATGAATCTTGAAATTTCTGCTTTTAATGTTTTAAACTTCTGGTTTTATATGTTTTGAAAACCTCTGATTTTAATGTTTTAATGTTTCAAACTTTTGATCTGTGACCATTATAAATAAATTCATTTATACTTCATAATTGGAATTGAGATGTTTCCAAGGGATGTACTTTTGAGAGGATTCAAAAAGATGTTTCCTTTTTCAGCATTGGATATCCTGGATCTGGAACAAGCAATCCTGAATCTGAATCTCCACAAAGGGAGATTACACTTGTTCATATGAGCAGATCAGCTCTGCTATATTCAGTCTTTGAATATGGTCACCTCCTAATCCTTTCCTTTAGACTTTCAAGCTGGACAATTAGTCACCAGTGCACCAGCCTTTTTCTCAGATATTAAGCTTGGGTTCCTGTTGTCCCAAATGTGATCTCAGAAATTGTATTTACAATTTTCCACACCTTTCCTAGCTCAAACAATTTTATGGGCCTATGTTTCTCTCTGTCTCTGTCTGTCTGTCTCGGGAATGTGCTGTCTGAATGCATCTACATTGTGAGGAACAATTTAGAAAGAAACCCTCTAAACCATCTCAAAGGAGCGCTACAGTTCTCTTTTTCTCATTGTCAGCAGTTCTCATAAAAGTCATCTTCAGATTTTTAATATACAGTCACAATATGAAGTTTCCAAAGAAAACATAACATCTTTGAACTGGAATGAAAAATATGTTTTCTAATAAAAAATAATAGTGCCGCCAGCTACCAAATAGTGTTTCACTATTTCCCCAAGATTAGCCATGGACATCTTGTGTCCCATATGATAGCCAGAAGTCCAACTCATAACATGAAGCCACATCAGGAACACAGCTTTATTTTCTAAAAAGAATATTTTGAAGTCAAGTAAAGAGGGTAAATGAATCTTTTTAAAAATGAAATACATTAAAAAGTTGACAGGAACAACTGTACTTATGATAGTCATTATCAGTGTAAATCTGTTTGCTTCTTATTTTCTGCATCATGAAACAATCAAGGACATGTCAGATTTTATAAAGCTGTTTGGCTATTTGTGTTTCCCAAAATAAAATAAAAACCTCACACATTGAAGGGAAAACCTCTTTCCATAAACACTCAGACACAAAGACCAGGGAAATATAGTTAACTGTAGCTTCCTTGTGTATTTCCACTGGAAATTTAAAATTATGTGCTTACTCCAATCACACCCGACAAACTGCTAATGGAAAGTTTACCCAATTTGTCATGAAGATAATTAGTCTACAAGCCTTCACCATCACTTTTTGATATCTCTGTGTTTTGAGGGTGATAGAATTGAGGAATATTCAACTATATGAGTCCCCATTACACAATAAAGTATCATAGCCCACACAGCTGTACCACCTCAATAAATGCTAGTCACCAGGCATTTTGGGTGCTTTCAACTCAAGCAGGAGTTGATTATACTCATTTAGACCATGAAGATATCATCAATTTGCTTTAATTACAGATCTCCCAAACTAAATTACTATTTGTCACAGATTCTAACTTTCAATATTAACCCTGCTTGGTACAATTACACAGGAAAATGACACTTTAATCAGATCAGAACTAGATTTCATGCATTTTTTTTCAAGGACTCTCACTTGGTAAAAGGCAAGGAACTATTAGAGTATATAGTTCATCAAAAATTTGTAACATATTACCTTATATACTCATGTCTTTTCAAAATCCATAATTTTGGCCTCCAACCCTACCCTCAGTTCATACATGAGATCAACTTATACAGTAGTTAGTTTAAATTTTAATCTTTTAAAATTATTATTTTAAAAACAGCATTTCCAAATACCATACAATGTGCCTTTTAACACTTCCAAAGCTTTATCTGTTGTTTCTGAGTAAATTCTCTGCTGTATAACAAATGCAACCCTCCCAATAATATGAATGTGAACAAACAAGAACAGACAAGGTGCATATCATGGAATGGCTGGCTGAGGAATACTATGAAGTCAGCATGGTGGAGTGACTTGAATATTGGACTACAATTCTGGAGAACAAAACCCAACAAAACCACCTACCTTCGTGACCGTATCTCCTATCATAAACCTGCCCGATCCCTTCGCTCGTCAGGGGAGGCTCTCCTGTTGCCACTGCGGATATCTCAGGCCCACCTTGTGGGAACAAGGGAGAGGGCCTTCCTTCTGTGGCCCCCTGATTGTGGAACTCACTGCCCATTGAGATTAGGCAAGCCACCACATTAGTAGCCTTCAAGAAAGATCTGAAAACATGGCTCTTCCATTGTGCTTTTGGAGAGTAACTACTATATACTTCTTTGTTGCTCCCCTCCAATATCTATCCTCTAGACTGCACCATTATCTTATGACCCTGGTCTTTGTGGCTTTTATTCTTATTTCTTTCTCATCCCGTGTTTTAACTTAGTGTTCATGTGGCCCGCCCTTGTTTTTATTGTTCCCCTGATTTTGTGTTGTAATGTATATTATTATCTATTGTATTGTTCAATGTGTTATGATGTGTTGTTCTTTTATATTCTGTTATATTGTATTGTTCTGGGCATGGCCCCATGTAAGCCGCCCTGAGTCCCCGTTGGGGAGATGGTGGCGGGATATAAAGTAAGTTGTATTATTATTATTATTATTATTATTATTATTATTATTATTACTCAACTGGGGTAACCCTCTGAATGACTTTGGGCAAGGCACACTCTTGCAACCTCAGAGAAAGGCAAAAGCAAATCAACTCTGAACAAATGAAAAGCCTGTGGTAGGTTTGCATGAAGGCTGCAATATGTCTGAAATGACTTGAAGGCACACGACAACAACAACAACTAAATAAATGGGAGGGTCTTTGGAAAAATTGCTAGCTTAGGACGCAGTCTTGGCAGTAAAGAGGGATCAAAATGCTATAATTATGTAATGAAACAGGGTCCACAATTTGGAATGTTTCCAGGGAAAATAAAATGGCAACCATGGTCTTGAAGAAAAAGCCATGTACTTGCCATAATTGCTGTCATAAGAACTATGTCCTGATGCAGGAAGTGGGAGCATTTGGAAGGAAGAATACACTGGTCACCATCTCTATCCAGCTAACCAACCAGCTAACCTACTGTAACAGCCATCTTCCCTACATGTCCATTATCTTATCCAATCATTGGGATTAAACTTTGGTTGAGACACTATCTTATTTTGTACTTATCCCTTATCTAGAATTCCCAAATCTGAAATACTTTAAAATCAAAAATTGTCTACATGAGTGGTTGAAAGCGGTTCTACACAACCATTTAAATCAAGCATTGATATGGATTAAAGAGATCTGGTTCATTATGAAGTATCTACACAGACACCCCAGGAATAGGTTGGAGGCCATAAAGATCTTCTTCATCTGAACCCATTATTCTTTTTGTCTTACCTCATCTGTCAGATGCGCTGATGGGTGGCAGCATGTCTGATTGAGATCAACACTAGATCAAAGCAGGACACCACAACAAAGGAGCAGAAAGCAGGCATTCCCATGAGAAGGCTGTAGTTTCCCTTACAAACAGGATGTGTCTCCTTCCAGCAAACTGTGTTTTTGGATCAGAAGTAGCTCTGTCCTGATGAGTGCTCTGCATTTTTTGTCTCAAGTCCAGCTTTGCATGGGATATATGTCGCACCCATCAATTGGGGTTCTAAATTTGCAACCCCCTTTCTTCAGAAGCTTTGCCCTTTGGTTAAGGAGAATACCCAAAACAAACTGTCTCTTTAACAAAGAAAAGGTTTATATAAAGGTATTTACAAATACAGCAGAGTCCTTGGATTATTCAGCTGCTTCCACATGATGACTTGTAAACAAAGTCCTTATCTCCAGATAAGACGCCACAGTCTTGTTCTTCAGACGTTGCAGCAACAATACACCTCCGGCAACTTCAATTTGTACAAATTATCTCCAGCAACTCCAGCTCAGCATTCAACCTCAGGTTCCATGCTCCAACCTCGAGCTCCAAACTCTCTCCAACCTTCAAACCTTGAGTAACATAATGTACTTAGTCTCTATTAGTAGTATTCCATCTTTAGCAGGTGGCTTGATTGTTGCTGGCCATACAGTGATTGGTCATGATCCTTACAATCACTTACCCATTTTCACTTAAGAAATGATATAAAACTCTGACAATGTAAAAATTCGCTTTGAGATGAGAGCAATCTGAGTTAAGTGCTTAGTCACAGAACAAATTAAATTCTTAACTCAAAGTATCACTGCATGTGTTTTGTGGATACCCCTGCCTCGTGATGGCTTCAAACTGCATTTTAATGTCTTTGTGGAAATCTCCTGAGATAGGGACATCTTTACTTTCTGGTGGCTTAATGCATATAGACTTGGTTTCAAGTACAAAATTGTGTATAAATTTACCTTCAGATAGGATTTAGATCCCATCTCTGAAATATCTCATTATGAATAGGCAAGTATTCCAAAATCTGTTTTTTAAAAAATCTGAAATACTGTACGGAACATTTCTGATGCCAAGCATTTCAGATAACTGATATTCAACTTCTATATTGCTGCAGGGAAGAGAAAATATGCATCAGGAATAGGACTGCTTCAGAATTCAATAGGCCTGGAAGGATTTTTCAGAAGTTACTCTATCCATCCTCCCCTCCTGTTAAGAAAACACAGCCAATTCTCTCATCTTTACTCTTTGACTTGTGTTTACTAGCTGCTTATTTTTGAGGAATTCTTTTTCTCAAACAGATTGATTTGATTATTTGCTTCTTAGGTGGACAGGAAAATTGCAGTATATTCTTCTCCAAGCAAAACAGACTGAAAAAAAATGTAATTTTAAAACTCTTCTCTCTCCCTTCTCATTTTAACAAAGGGCCTGAACTAAACAAATATTAGTGCAACAGAGCTGGTTTCTCTTCCGTTGTGGCTTTAAGTAAAAGCTGGATTTTATTTTATACTTGCTTCTCTAAGCCAATGCTTATTTCTCAGACTATTTTTTAATGTCCAAAGGCTGCTGCTATGGGAAGACTGTTCAAGAAAGTGTTGCTTATTTTCCTAGTTTCTAACTAAAATATTTCCTGAAGGAAGAGGTTTTTAAAAAGAAAAACCAAGAAAGGATTAGCACTTTTAAATAATAACCAGTGCAAAGTGTCCCATAGGCTATTACTGGAAGACAAAAAAAAATGTCATTTTTCTTGTATGCCAAAACTGGATGAATGTTGCATACCATAATAACTTAATACAGTATAGTATTTATTTTGTGTATCTTTCTTCTTTTTCTTCAGCATTTGTCCGGCTTGATGGTGGGGTCAGCTTTACTGATTTGTTGGTGCCATTTCACTCAGCCATGCACCTGATCAGGATATATGCCAGCAGTCTTCAAATCATTTTGTAATGTGTCCAGCCAGTGTTGCTTCGATTGTCCCTTTGGTCTTTTGTCAGGTACTTCTAAATCAAGAGCAATCTTGTGAATGGGCTTGTTTTTGCCTTGGAGAGTATGACCATACCATCTAAGGCATGATTTTCATAGTTTGTCAGCAATTGGGGCAATGCCAAACCATTGCTGGTTGTCATAATTGCAGATGTGATCAAGGTGTGTGACACCAGCTGTAAGTCATAATATCTTCATCTCCTTAACACCAAGGCAGTGTTCTGCTTTGTTTGTTGCCAGCCAAGATTCAGTTCCTAAGCCTTAAGACAGTTCGATAGTTTTTTTTTATTTATTTCAGATGTTTGGGCATCTTATTATTGCAGAGTTCACCTGCTACTGAGCTCCATTTCATCCAAGCCATGTTAATCCATGTGGTGAATTTGTCAAAAAGGTTGCCATCTGAAGTTATCATCGATTCGAGATTTTGGGAAATCCACCCCATCTACCTGGATGGTATCAGTCTCTTCCGCGTTAGTCATCAGTGACTCTGTCTTTTTGATGTTGAGGTGAAGACTGAATTGCACCAACTGATCAAACCATGCTTGCACTTGACATCCAAGTTCTTCCTTGTCCTCGGAAGTAAGCATTATGCCATCAGCATATAGCAAAGTCACAGATGCCAGTTTCTGTAGATCTCTAATAACTATGTGCATTACAACAATGAAAAAGAGGAGAGAAGGCTGAGCTTTGATGTACACCGACAGTGATGGGGAACTCCAACAATGTGCCAGCAGCAGCCTTCACCCTGCTTTTGGATTGCTGTACAGAATCCAGACACAGTTGACCAGTTCTTCAGGAACAGCATGCTTTCATAATGTGTATCAAATACCTCCATGAGGGACATGATCAAATCGAGGAAGATGGCATGAAGTGGCTTTTGTTTCTCATGATGTTTCTCACCCAAGAGAAACCCCTACTGGGTTAAGGAGGGTTATACAAAACCCTCTCTAGATGCGGTACCATTGCATCAATGGTGGAGAGCCAGCTGTGCAGGGGTTTCCATGTGAGGCTGTGAGCCCTGCTGCCTGCCTGAGCCAACCAGAAGAAGAAAGCCACTCACATGCTAACTTGCTCCTGTTTCTGTCTCAGTGCTTTTACTGCTCTTGGGATTGCTTCATTTGGTTTTGGACTCAATTCCAATCTTTTTCTCTGGCAATTTCACTTATTTTTCTTAGTTTAATATCTTTCATTTCTTCTTTTCTTTTAATTATTTTGCTAGGAAAGTGAGGATGTGTGTGTGTTTTTTTGTTGGGGGAGGGCTGTGGAAGGGCATTTAGAAAAATGGTTTCTTAAGTTTGATGCCTTAACCCAGTACTTAATGAAGGATATTTGGGGAAACGACCCGAGAATAGGTGGTTATGATTGATACCTTAACTCAGGACTAGATGAAGAATACTAGAGGAAAGGACCCCAGAAAAAGTTATTTCTTATGCCTGATGCCTTAACCTAAGTCTAGTTAAAGGCTATTCAGGGAACCACCCCAAGAAAAGGTGATTTCTTAAGACTGATGCCCTAAAAATGATGGAAAAGGGAGCCTGGGACATTCCATCATTGCCGCCAATGGGCCAAATGGCCGAATCTTCTCAGAGTGAAAACAGATCTTTTGGCTAGGTAAAGGTAAAGGTTTTCCCATGACGTTAAGTCCAGTCATGACCGACTCTGGGGGTTGGTGCTCATCTCCATTTCTAAGCCGAAGAGCCAGCATTGTCCGTAGACACCTCCAAGGTCATGTGACCGGCATGACTGCATGGAGCGCCGTTACCTTCCCGCCGGAGCGGTACCTATTGATCTACTCACATTTGCATGTTTTTGAACTGCTAGTTTGGCAGGAGCTGGGGCTAACAGGGGGCCCTCATTCCGCTCCCGGGGTTTGAACCTGGGACCTTTCGGTCTGCAAGTTCAGCAGCTCAGTGCTTTAACACACTGCGCCACCACCAGGGGCCCTACCAAATCTAAAAATGGAATTTTTCCTGCCTGAATTCGGGTGGTTCCTGAAAAATGGATTGGGCAGGGCACAGATATCTGGACACCACAAACAGCATGGGGTTTAACTACATTGCACACCCCAAATAGTGTCCAATTTGAGGGAAGTAGTATTACACCTTCTTCCTATTACACTTGTTGTTCCATGTTTTTGCTGTTTTCTACTATTGTGGTATAAATTCCATAAATTGTTGATGCTTCTTCTTCCAGTTTTCACTCCTCTTTTCTCCAAATTGAATCCCTCCTTCATTACAATAAGTTCTGCACGTGTACAGAAAGGGGGACAAAATGCACTCTTGACTACTAGAGATCATTCTATTCATCCATTTTCTTTCCTTGCAATTTCCTCTTATCCAGAGCAATCAAATGTTGCAACTTCTGTTTAATAACAACCCACACTCTTCAATGATCTACACAGTCAAGTACCTTGATATAACCTATAGCACAGATGATTTTCTTCTGAAATTATTTTGTGTGCCCTGTGGAAGGAAGGCCCGGGCTGTGGCGCAGGCGGGAGAGCAAGCCAGTGCAATTAACTGCAATGAATCACTCTGACCAGGAGGTCATGAGTTCGAGCCCCGCTCGGAGCCTATGTTTGTTTGTCTTTGTTCTATGTTAAAAAGGCATTGAATGTTTGCCTATATGTGTAATGTGATCCGCCCTGAGTCCCCTTCGGGGTGAGAAGGGTGGAATATAAATGCTGTAAATAAATAAATAAGTGGCTGAACTGCCACCAAAATACATTATTTATTTCTTAGCTGCCACCAGTTATGATTTAAATATACTTTTTTTACCATTTATAACATATATCTGCCACCTCTCATCACAGCCAGCACACAGAGACACCCAATGGAGGGAAACTCTTTCTTATAGAGTGATGGTTAAATAAGCAAATAGGCCACCTTTGTTTTATGATTAACAGGAAGACCCACGAACACTTGAGGTAAAGTAAAAACAAAAATATGTTTATTTGTACTTGAACTGAAAGGTTGCGTATTGGTTTCAATAAAATAACAGGTTTTGCTTTAACAGAGAATGGTTCTTTTAACTTGAGTTCCTTAAAAATATATTCCCTCAGAAAGGAATATAAACAGGCTTTTTAGGACTTTGAGTCCTCTCTTCCAGAGGCTCTAAACACAAGCACTTCTCCCTCAAGGCTTTCCCTCAAAGAGGTTTCTCACTAACAGTTCCCAAACTCTTCCTTCCTCTTCTAAACTCCACTACCTAACTCTTCTAAAACCAAACCCTATCTGACTAACTTTCTTGCTAAATAGCTCTTACTGTCTCTCTGGCTCTGCCTACCTCCTGTTGCTAAGCAACTCCCTCCAATTTCATCAATCAATCAGACTGCACTTCCAAATATAGAGCTGCCTGATCACTCCTCTCCCTGCCTGGCTTAGCTTTTCCAAGCAAAGGCTTGATTTGCCTTTACACACCAACCCTGCAAGGTAGGCCAATCGGTTACATGCCCCATTAATCAAAGTATGTTTGCCGTATGGTTCCTAGTCTCACTTATATTTCTGAATTTGACTTTGGCTTCACCTACACTGCCAAATAATTCAATTTGAGCTGCATTATATGGTCAGTATTGATCCATATAATGTATTTTTAATAGCATTAAACTGGTTTATGTTGGAAAATCTTAAGCATCAATTTGATTGATCAGACATTAATATTATGGCCTAGAGCAGGGGTCCCCAAACTTTTTAAACTGGGGCCAATTCATGATCCTTCGGACCGTTGGAGGGCTGGGCTATAGTTGGCCACCAAGCAATAATAATAATAAATAATAATAATAATAATAATAATAATAATAATTCATTGGAACTTATGCCTCAAGTACTACCTCCCAGCAGTAAAGAACTGGTGGGATCACAAACCTGCAAAAGTATTGGAAAATGAGCACGCAAAGATACTGTGGGACTTCCGAATCCAGACTGACAAAGTTCTGGAACACAACACACCAGACATCACAGTTGTGGAAAAGAAAAAGGTTTGGATCATTGATGTTGCCATCCCAGGTGACAATCGCATTGACGAAAACCAACAGGAAAAACTCAGCCGCTATCAGGACCTCAAGATTGAACTTCAAAGACTCTGGCAGAAACCACTGCAGGTGGTCCTGGTGGTGATGGGCACACTGGGTGACGTGCCAAAAGATCTCAACCGGCACTTGGAAACAATAGACATTGACAAAATTACGATCTGTCAACTGCAAAAGGCCACCCTACTGGGATCTGCACGCATCATCCGAAAATACATCACACAGTCCTAGACACTTGGGAAGTGTTCGACTTGTGATTTTGTGATATTAAATCCAGCATATCTATCTTGTTTGCTGTGTCATACAATATAATAATAATAATAATAATAATAATAATAATAATAATAATAATAATAATAATGGGTTGGAAGAGACCCTTTGGGCCATTGAGTCCAACCCTCTTCTGCCTTTGGGCACCAAAAGCACAAGCAAAGCACCCCTGACAGATGGCCTCCCAGCCTCAATGTTAATAATAATAATAATAATAATAATAATAATAATAATAATAATAATAATAATGGGTTGGAAGAGACCCTTTGGGCCATTGAGTCCAACCCCCTTCTGCCTTTGGGCACCAAAAGCACAAGCAAAGCACCCCTGACAGATGGCCTCCCAGCCTCAATATTAATAATAATAATAAAGAGGGTTGGAAGAGACCCCTTGGGTCATTTAGTCCAACCTCCTTCTGCCTTTGTGCCATGGGGGCCGGATAAATGGCTTCAGTGGGCCGCATGTGGCCCCCGGGCCTTAGTTTGGGGACCCCTGGCCTAGAGGTTTCTATAATCTCTACTGTCCCCTTTCTTGGGAACTGGAACGCATATTGAGTGTCTCCAGCCTGAAAGCCATTGTTTAGTTTTTCATATTTGTTGGCAGATTTTTGTTAACATTCTCTGTAGTTTTAAACACCTTTATTGGATTTCATGTTTACTTGATGATTTCTAATTATGGATTAAATTTCCCTTTAATTTATTAGATCTTATGAAAGTGGACATTTGTTCTAACTTTCTTGTTGTCATCCTCTATTTTTGTGTTGTTTATTGTAATAGTTACTTTTGTCCCTACGCCTAAGTCACCGAACAGTTGCATTCAGGGTTCTCATCCTGTTTCTGCCACCTTTTACTTTTTCTTCTTGCTTGTCTTTAACCATTGAAAGGGTTTTATTAGTCACTAGCTGTGCCCGGCCACGCGTTGCTGTGGCTTTTTTTTAGTGGTGTTGGTTAATCTACATTGGGTTTTATTTTTGTTGTGACCGTCAACAAAAATTATACAGTATTATTTATTCATTTATTATATTTAAGACATATGATAGGATATTACGCTATAACATATAATAGTATACGACTATTTCACAATATTAGTAGATATATTGTATTGTTATTAGTATTATATTGTAGTGTATTATAATATTATTAGTAGTATTATATGTATATACAATGTATTGTATTATTATATATATTAATATATTGCAAATTGGCCCCAGAGTACGGAATGGCCTTGTAGTTTCAAAGCCTGGATGGTTCCGTGTGTTAGAGGGGGGGAATGCTTTGTTGGGAGGTGCTAGGTGGTCCTGATTGTTTCCTGGATGGAATTCCAGTGTTTTCAGAGTGTTGCTCTTTATTTACTGTCCTGAGATGAGAGAGTGATGAGTACGGAACGGCCTTGTACCTTCAAAGCCTGGCTGCTTCCATGCCTGGGGGGGAGAATCGTTTGGTGGGAGGTGTTAGCTGGCCGTGATTGTTTCTTGGATGGAATTTGTGTGTTTTCAGACTGTTGTTGTTTATTTACTGTGCTGAGATGAGAGAGTGATGAGTATGGAATGGCCTTATACCTTCAAAGCCTGGCTGCTTCCATGCCTGGGGGGGAGAATCGTTTGGTGGGAGGTGTTAGCTGGGTGTGATTGTTTCTTGGATGGAATTTGTGTGTTTTCAGACTGTTGTTGTTTATTTACTGTGCTGAGATGAGAGAGTGATGAGTACGGAATGGCCTTGTACCTTCAAAGCCTGGCTGCTTCCATGCCTGGGGGGGAGAATCATTTGGTGGGAGGTGTTAGCTGGGTGTGATTGTTTCTTGGATGGAATTTGTGTGTTTTCAGACTGTTGTTGTTTATTTACTGTGCTGAGATGAGAGAGTGATGAGTACGGAATGGCCTTGTACCTTCAAAGCCTGGCTGCTTCCATGCCTGGGGGGGGGGGAGAATCGTTTGGTGGGAGGTGTTAGCTGGGTGTGATTGTTTCTTGGATGGAATTTGTGTGTTTTCAGACTGTTGTTGTTTATTTACTGTGCTGAGATGAGAGAGTGATGAGTACGGAATGGCCTTGTAGGTTCAAAGCGTGGGTGGTTTCCTGTGTGAAGGGGGGAATCCTTTGGTGGGAAGTGTTAGATGGCCCTGATTGTTTCCTGGATGGAATAGCTGTGTTTTTAGTGTTGATCTTTATTTACTGTCCTGAGATGATATTGTTGTGTATTATTGTACCACAGTAATTATTTCATATTACAGTAGAATCTCACTTATCCAACATTCGTTTATGTAATGTTCTGGATTATGCAATGGAGTCTGCCTTTTAATAGTCAATGTTTTTGGAGTGAGTGTTTTTAATGTATTGTGATATTTTGGTGGTAAATTTGTAAATACAGTAATTACTACATAGCATTACTGCGCATGGAACCACTTTTTGTGTCAAATTTGTTGTATAACATGATGTTTTGGTGTTTAATTTGTATAATGATTACCTAATTCGATTACCTAATTGGTTTTCCTGAATCCCTTCTTATTATCCAACATATTTACTTATGCAACGTTCTGCCGGCTTGTTTATGTTGGATAAGTGAGATTCTAGTGTATATTTATAATGTGCTATTATTTGTTTAGAAGTGGATTATATGAGGCGCCTTCTGTTATAATAATAATTATTATTATAGTCTTGAATGATTATCATTGTGATAAAAATAATAACTTACTATTTATTATTAGTTATTATATTGTTGAATGATTATCAATGTTATAATAATAATTATTAATTTGTGAATGATTATCACTATAATAATAATAATAATAATTTTCTATTATTACGATTTGTTAATACATTGTTGAATGATTGTCAGTGTTATAATAATAAGAACTGACTATTATTATGAATTATTATGTTCTCGAATGATTATCAGTATTATAAGAATAATAAATTAGTATTATTATTGGTGATTATTACATTCTTAACTGATGACCAGTTATTATTATATTAATAATTATTACAGGGAAGGGAAAGGTGAGGGCGATAGGGTTTGAGAGGGGAAAAAGGGGGCTTCTGAGGCATTGGAGGGGTTCTAATTTGTAGGTGAGAACAACAACAACAATAACAACAACAGAAAAGGGGGAAGCTCAGCCTGGGCCAACTGGGGCCTTTCCTTGACTTGTTTTGGGCGCCAACTTCCACCCTTCCTGGCCTGAGGCTCTTGACTTTTCCCCCCGTCAGCCGTTTAACCGGGTGAGGGGGAAAAGGAAGGGTCCTGAGGCCGGGAAGGGCGGGGGTTGGCGCCCCAAACAACTCGAGGGGAGGTCCAGGCCTGCTCGAGGGCCATGCCCCCCTCTTCCCCCCTCACCTTGAAGAGCTTGAAGACCTCAGAGAAGAACCGAGAAGGGAGGAGGAGAGAGGGTGAGATGGGGGCTCCGCGGGGCCTTCCTCACGCTGAGGGGAGGGGAGAGGGGCGGGAGGAGGGGGCCTGAATGACGACCGGGGCCCTCCATGGGCCCTGAGGGGGGGGAGATTGAGGGGGAGAGGGCAGAGAGCGACGTGAGGCCCGCACCTCCCAGCGCGGCCTCCTCCATCCCGCGCCCACCAAGGAATCTGCCTTCCTGCCTTCCTTCCTTCAGCTCTGAGGCGAGGTGTGTGTGCGCGCGCGGGAAGGGATGAGGGGGGTGCGCACAGGCGCACATCGCCTGTTGCAGTTTTTGGCCGTTTGTGCCCTGTGATTGTGTTTGTCATATAAATGTGTTGTATCTTACTGGAGCCGTGGATGATGGGTTGTGTGGTCAAATTTGGAGGTTGGGGGACCTGTAGATTTGCTGTTTTGTGCATCGCCGTGATGCCATCAGTCTTTTATATATATAGATTCAGCTAGGCTTTGATTTCTTTTTGGTGACAGCTTGTCTTTTTTTTTTCATTCTTCTCTAACAATATCCCTGGTTATAGTCCAGAGTTTTTCAGGTTTTTGATCAATTAAATTTTGGATTACAAATCTGTTCTTTACATGGTCCTCAAATTCTACAGAGATATTTTTTGGATTATGTTTTGGCAGTATGATTGATTTAAAATTCTTCTCGAGCTGTACCTTTTTTATTTTGGCATTTCATAGCCTGTTCAAAAATCTGTTCTGAGTCTTATTGTTACAAAGAGAATGGCGCTTCTTACATTTGGCTTTCAAACACTACAGAGATTGCATTGTTGTTGTGTGCCTCCAACTAATTTTTGATTTATGGTGACCCTAAGGCAGACATATCATGGAGTTTTCCTGGCAGGATTAGTTCTGGGTTATTTTGACTTCCTCTGATGCTGAGAGAGTGTGACTTTCCTAAGGTCACCCAGTGGATTTTAAGGGCCAAATGGGAATTTAAATTTATTTATTTATTTATTTACAGTATTTATATTCCGCCCTTCTCACCTCGAAGGGGACTCAGGGCGGATCACATTATACACATATAGGGCAAACATTCAATGCCCATAACACATCAGACAGAGACAGACAGATGCAGAGGCAATTTAACCTTCTCCTGAGGGGATGTTCGATTCTGGCCACGGGGGAGCTGCTGCTCCATCATACACTCTGACGGCACTTCCTCATTCCAAGTCATAAATTAGTTAAACTTGCCTCCCCACTTTTATAAGTGGTACCTTATTTCCTACTTGATAGATGCAACTATCTTTCGGGTTGCTAGGTCAGCAACGAGCAGGGGCTATTTTTTATTTTTAATTGATGGGTGCTCACCCCACCACGGACTGGCCTCGAACTCATGACCTCATGGTCAGAGTGATTTATTGCAGCAGGCTGCTCAACAGCCTGCGCCACAGCCCTGGTCTCCAGAGTTCTAGTCTAGCACTTAAACCACTACACCATACTTATGGTAATAAGTATAATAGATTGCATAGTGTCAACAAGACAATCTATGCTTTCTTTCTGAGTTCCATAGAAGTCAATGAAAACCAATGAAATTTTGACCTGGCTGCTATAATTCTGAAATAGAATTTTTGTATGGTGGTGTGAGACCAAAATATAACAATCAGAAGTTGTGCTTTAAATTGTTCAAGACATATTTACTAGAAAGTAGTATCCCGGAACTGATATATAACACCGTGTTCAGCTACTTTGGAAATTGTGGGTTATTCACTCAGGTAAAACATGCAATCTGATCATTTCTAGCTACTTGTTATTAAAGAAACATTTGGTCACCGGCCATCCTGCTGTTTTACATTTGCTTTCCATTACTCCAGTTAGAAAAAAATATATAAACTTTAGGAATCCCTTTTATTAAGCAGGTAGCTTTGCATTTTGTAACATTTGTTTTTGTAAGTAGTACATATAATGAATGAATAGACAATTAGAGTCAAATTTCAGACTATAGCAAATCAGTATTCACTGTTTAAACGTAATTTAATTTACCAAAATAATAAAATTCAGAGAACACCTCAAAAATAGAAAAGCTTGGATTAAACTAAACAATATCAAATATTATTACCATAGTCTCAAGGACAGAAGGCTTCATATCATATTACAATTTAAACATGTTTGTGCATGTGAGAAAAAAATAATGTGTCCATTGCTATGAAGTTAATTAGAAAAACAAACCTTCTAAGAGAGAGAGAGAGAGAGAGAGAGAGAGAGAGAGAGAGAGATCAATAAACTCCTGGTTTTTTTAATTTTTAAAGGTCATTGATCTGCAGTTCATACTGCAGTGTTTGGAAAGTTAACTTTTAGATAAAGGTTCCCAAAATTCCTCAGACAGCAGTGCTAGCATGAAGGTTCTGGGAGCTGTTCTCCAAAAAATAGCTTTTCTGAGCTTTGCAGTGTTTTTCTGCTTTAATTCTATTTTTTTCCATGCCAGGAGATGACCAATCTGTGAAAGAATGAGCCCAGACATGGAAACTGGGTAAATTGGGCCACTTTTATTAAACTAATTCTTATTTCAGTGTGAGTTATACTAACAAAAAGGAGAAATGTCCTGGTGTGAGAAAATTATCAGAAGCAGATAACCTATAAAATCTCCTCCACCACTTTCCTTGCTCAAAGACACCTGAGTCCTGAGATAAATCCTTTTTTGGGTTACTCCCTAGGTCTGCCCACACGTAGAAGGCTCAGCTGAGATTTCCTCCTAACCAAGCCCTAAGTCTGTAGGACAAAATGCTTGGGTTAATCTAAAAAACTCACTTTCCATGACTCCTTAGTACTGTGACCTAAAATGCAGTTCTAGAGGTCTCCTTTTCATCAAAAAAGAGTACTATAGAGTTCACCAATTCTATGAACTAAAAACACGGGTCTCATTTTCATCCAAATGGTCTTCTTTTCATCCAAAAAGGGTGCTATAGGTGTTCACCAATTCTATTTGCTCCTTAACTCCCCGCCAGTAGCAAAATGTTTTTACAGACCACATCCAAAGCCAGCTATCCAGTTCCCCAGCTGACAGTATGGGGTAAGTGAATAAAGCCTTCCAACAAGGGAGAGAACTTCAGCGTGGCCCCTGCTGCAAAGGCAGGTGAGTGGGTCAAGCTCCAGAAGTCAAGAGAGCGTTAGGTGTGTGGGCTTCATATGTTTAAATAGACTTTATAAGTCCTGCCCTTCTCTTTCGGGTCCAGGTACCTGACATAAAGCACATAGGCTCAACTTGCAGGAGGCCATCAAATGAAGCTCCCTCCCAAACATGGCATTGGCTACGCCAGTGGGAATGATCTTAATTATTGGACTAGGTGTGATGAAAGGTTTAAACAGGCCTGTAATGTTCAGAATTAAAGAATTGTACCATTGGCTCCAGATGTGTTTTGTATAATGCCTAAATGATACTATAACGGAAATATTTATACCATCCAGCATAGTTAAAGGAAAAGTATTGAAAATTGTTATCCAAAACTTCTGGAGTCTAAAAACATTCACAATGCAAAATAGACATATGACCTTATTACATGTGCTGTTTCACCTGTAAGTGTAGCGAAATGGCAGGAGCAAGGGGTGACGCTTCCCCCATCACATGGACGGAGTGTCACCCAAACTTGGCAGAAACATGCTGGCTCATTGGAACCAGCACAACATGGGAAAATTCCCATGTTTAGGGGAAAGCATCCAATGACCCTGGTTGGGGACGGAGTAAAAGCTGGAAGTCATGCAATGTCGTGTGATAGCTGCCATGGGGCTCCATCCCCAAAGAAGGCTCTAAGCATACCAGGATGCTCATTTTTATCAATGTGATGAGGTTGTATGTGAGCAGGTAGGATAGGGCCTCATCGTGTATTGTCCATGTTTAGATTCAGAGCTCATATCTTTTGTGAGCAATCTGAAAGGCATCAGAATTGTATATGAAAAATTAGGAAGTATTCTAGATGATGGGCATTCCCAACCTCCCAAAAACCTGTCTTTATATATATAATATAATAGTTAAAATGGTGGTTCTAAATAATTGGGTATTGGATTTCTCAGAGGATCTGATGAAACCTATGTATCTCTTCCTGGAATGTGGTGGTAATTATGATGGTATGTTATCCTTCCAGTGAAGCAATTTTCAATGCTACCCTATACTTGTTTGGAGTGGAACAGTACCTTAATGATGTTATGTACAGTACACAAAGACCATGTCAAAATAACAGCAAGAAATTCAAAGGGAGGAATCAATTTTGTACCTGGTTTACAGACCTCTTGGTGGCCGTCTATGAAGCCCTAGTGGCTACGGACGCAGGTTAAGAAGCCCAGCTTGAAATTATGCTGGTTGGAATGTTTGTTGCAGATTCACATGATCCACAGCAAATATGCTAAAATGTCCTGGTCTAAGTATTATGTTCAGTACAATGTGCCTGTGATTCTTCTCAAGGAAGAGGCTATTAAAGGAAGTCTGCATCTTTTAAGTTTGTGTGATCTGACTCTTGTCTTGGAAAAATGCTTGGCGTATAAACACAAACATGAGTTTTATAAGCTTCTAACAAACATTTTTGGGAGAGAGAAAAAGCTGAAATAAACTCTACCCCAAAGGTTGATTCTGACTTACTTTAATGAGAATGCCAAAGAGGAAAGGATAAAATTTAAATTTCCCAATGCAATTTAAGAAGGATTTAAAACCAAGCAGGCAGGGATCTAAATATATTTGCTGAGATGGGTTTGTCATTTCTATGATATTAGAGATTTGTCTTCAAGCATCCTTCAGCATGCTCAGTAGTGCTCCAGTAGGAATTACTGCCATAAATCAGATTTACTTAGCACTTAAGACAGTGTTTTCCTAAGGATGATTTTTGTTGTTTAAGTAACTTGGGAAAACATTCTTGCCCTCTCAAAGCTATCACTATTTCATAGCACACACCCTCACTAAGGAATGAATGTGTTACAGATCTTGCAATCAAGTTTTGTTTTTAAAATAACAATCCCCTGTGTGTGTGGTAATTTCCATGCAGTGTGCAGAAATCTTTCATAATCTGGACAATAAGCAATGTTGTGCAGAGACAACTAATTTCTTGACACGTCTTCAGTTCTGCTTGGACAAACAACAAACTGATAAAGTAAACAAGTAGTCTGGCAATAGAGCTTAGTTGAATATTGATCATTCTCAAGCATCCACACATATTAGGCATTTGCAATCCATTAAAAATGGTTCTAAACTGTGTTCAAAAGTAGGTGGTGCTGGTGCTTCTTTTCTAAAGTTCTTTCTGAATTTTTGGGGTAAAAGTTTCAAAACTCTAATGAAACTTACGAATCTTCATTAGTACTTCATTAATGGCAGTCACGATTGTGTAATAGGGAAAACGTCACTGCCAGTGGGGAAATTTCAGGGGCTCCTCTCTCCCTCTTTTTTGAGCTATCCTAATTAAACTTGCTACAGAGGTAGAACACATTTAACACTGTTAGCCCACCAAATTTTAGAACATTTGAATAATCGATAAATTTCTGGCATTTTTTTTAAAGATTTTAAAACAATTTTTTTAAAAAAACCTCAAGAGCTAGCTCCTTTCATTTTCTATTCAATGACACAAGATTAACAGGGGATCATTTCCCCAACTTTCAGATACTTGACAATTGTAATGCTATAATCTCACTTCAAATGCCATAGTTGCATCCTATGAAATCCTGGGATGGCATTCTGGGGTCCCATCTACACTCCTATATAAAATCCAGATTATCTGCTTTGAACTGGATTATATGGCAGTGTAGACTAATATAATCCCGTTCAAAGCAGATAATCTGGATTTTCTATGCCTGTGTAGATGGGATCTCGGGTCCCTTCCATACAGGCCCTATATCCCAGGGTTTGATCCCAGGTTTTCTGTTTATCCCTTATTATCTGGCAGCGCGGACTCCTATAATCCAGGTTAAAGCAGAAAACCTGGGGTCAGACCCTGGGATATAGTGCCTATCTGGAAGGGCACTAAGAGAATATGATCTGCTGTTGTGAGGCACTTATCTGGATTACCTCTAAAGCCCTTGACACATATAGTGGAAAGAGAGTGCTCTTTGGCTGTTGATTATTTCCTGCTGTTAAATATGTTGCCTAGATCTAGCATCTGTTGCCTCAATGTTGCTAGTTACATTTTTACTTCTCTGCCATAGTGACTGCACAGGCAATCCTTCAAACTACTTCCTCTTACTTTAACAAGAAGAGAACTGTCCTTTTAGATGTGGAACATCTGAACAATTATACAAGTGTATGACATTCTTTAGTTCATTTTCTCCAGGAATAGAATTGCCTCCCTTCACCTGAATTCACTGCCACTGCCTAACATAGCTTGTATTTGACTGTTGACTTTATTTTACAATAGAGGAAAGAAGAAAATATCCAAAACAAATGCTTGACTGAATAACTCCTGATCAAAAATCAATATTAAATTACCCGTATTAACTCAAGTTTAACATACCTTAAAATGTAATGCATACCTCATTTTTGAAGACCATCAAATGTAATGTGTCCAACGGTGCAGCCATAGCATGTCAAGGAGGCAGGCAGCATTTGGAAAGCCATGCCCCTTCATCAGGCCCAGACTGGCACACTTGCCAGCTTCACACAGTTCGCAACTGGCCTCATTCATGAGACCTTCAAAACCTCCCCCCTCAAAGCCAAGCCCTGGCCAAAATGGAGAAGATGAGGGTGATGCTTCCTGCTCTTTTTGCCAAAGAGGCCTGAAGGCCCTTCAGCTCCTCCATGGTTAAGCTGCAGGAATGACTTATGACCTCGTCACATTGACAAAAAAAAGTGTCCTAGGATGCTTAGAGCCTTCTTTGGAGATGGACCCTCACAGCAGCCATCACACTACATAGTTGTGTGACTTACAACTATGGCTCCACCCACAACTGGGGTGACTATGTCCTTGGATGCTTCCCCCAAAACACAAGAGCCTGTTTGAGCAACACTTTCCCCACACATGTTGGTGAAATAGCACAGGGGAGCCTCTCCCATGTGATAAGATCATTAGTCATCAGCTGGGTGCTCCTCTTCCACTGGCTGCCACAAAGTCTTGAGACTAAGACCAGAAACAGCCTCTTCACACACACACACAGCCTCCCTGTCTGACACCAGGATCCCCTAGGCTTTTTCACACAGGTGGTTTTATGTGTGTGATTCTAATGCACCACTGAATCTAATGTGCACCTCAATTTTGGCAATGTAATTCATCCAAATAAAGTGAGCTTTAGATTTTAGTAAATATGGTAATTTACCCTAAATCAAAAACTGAAATTATGCAGATATTAATCAGTTTATCAGATCTTACTGAGGTGCTTTCTAGTACATGTTATACATCTCTTTTCTTCTAAACTTAGGCCAATGGTATACTTTTAAAAAATAGAACAATATGTGGACACAGAACCAAGTTTGGCTATGCATGACATCTCTTGAATAAACTTGTTCAGCTCTGAGATGCAAGTAACTGAACATGAGACTATCAGAAATAAGGGACAGTTCTCAGTGGAATGCGTCTCTGAGCACACACGTGCTGGTAGAACTGCAAATGAAAAGGTCTCAAAATAGCCTCAAAATCTGGTAAACATAGAGTCCAACTGATGTGCACTTCCAGTAAGGGAACATCTGCAATGGGCAGTTTAGCCCATTGTCAGTCTGCCCTGGAGCACCAAATTCCGCATACTCGTGTTGAATTGACTGTCTAGACAGACTGAGAACACATCTGCTTCACTGTCACCTCCTCCATGTCACCACAACAAGCCTAGCTGGCCACAGAGCTCCTTCTGATCACCTGATCACTGCAGGCATCTCTGTTGATGTCAGAATAAGACACCCGTGCAACCAGGAAAAGAGAGGAGGGCAATCTCCTTATTTTCTTTCATGCTGGTTACACAGACACTCTATTCTGGTATCAGTAGAGGTGCCTGTGGTGGCCAGGAGCTCAGATGAAAATTCATGACTGGCTACAAGTATTGTAGGGAAAGGGTGATGCATTGGTGTTGAGTCTGGATCAGGATTTACCCCAAGTCCTGGGATACTCCAGAGTACCTAGCAAACTTTGAAACATTCCCCAACTTTGCTAAATATTGAAAATCCACACAATACTTACTAAAACCTACTGTGAGGAGTGGGAATGGGTAACAGTTGGAGTGTCTTTGAGTTTTAGGGCTTGTGTAGAATAGCCTGACGTTTTCTTTAAGAGGCTTAGAAGAAATGTATTGGATGATTTTCAGAAAGGGAGCTAGAATTTTGGAGCTGCTCTAGGGCCCCATACACTTTAATCCAGCCCTGGAAATGTTTCTAGATGGATAACCTGGGTCAAATGAACCATTTTTGTTTTTAGCTAATAGTTTATTGGCTCTACCATGCAACTACAGAACATTGTCAATGGTAATTCATCTGTCTTCAGTATTTGGAAGGAACTTTGTTTTGCTTTTTGTGATATAACATTCCCCCATTGCCCCCCCTCCCCCAGTATTCCCATCCTTTCAGGCTTCTGATCTTTCCCCTTTGACCATTTTTTTCTCAGCTGCCATACTTTGATTCATGTTGAAGTCCATGCCGACAATTCCTCATCATGACTGCAGAACAGAAACTTTTACAGTATGCTCTGTGTGAGATGATGCCTCAACCACACCTACTGTTGTCTGACTTGCCACTTCTTGTAATTGCATATCATTAAGTGATGGAGTGTTTGCCTTTGGAAGTGAGAAACTTCATAGAGAGTAAATAGATGTTGTGCTTTCCCTTGTTATTTCCCTCTGGAAACAGAATGTGTGAGACCTGTTCTCTAACAATGTCTGGGCAATGTTCTGCAAATGAAAAGAAATCCTCTGTTCTCTTTGGGTTAGTGGATAAGTCAATTTAAGTTTTAATGGAGAGGGCTATTATCATGGCCTGGTGATATTATGGATATATTACAGTGGAGGTGTGTGAGCAGTTGTTATAGTTCTGTCATGAAAGATTGAAAATGCAACAGAATGATCTTTCATACACTGACTACATATCTTCTCATTCTATATTTGTTGGAAAGGGTGTTGTTGTTGTTGTTGTTGATTATGATGATGATGATGATGATTTCCACAACACTTGTATATCACAGAAAGAAAGTTAATGGCTTTATTCTGAAGCTCTGAGTACATC
Organism: Anolis carolinensis; assembly: GCF_035594765.1. Classification (NCBI taxonomy): domain Eukaryota; kingdom Metazoa; phylum Chordata; class Lepidosauria; order Squamata; family Anolidae; genus Anolis; species Anolis carolinensis. The sequence continues at coordinate 94,727,057 of NC_085845.1, read as the reverse complement.
ATTTCAACCCATCATTTCTGGATGGTCCTTAAAACTACCTAGTAGTAACCAATCACCATGGATTCAGTGCACTCTAGTGGATATTTGTAACAAACCAATATATCTTCAAGAAATAAGTTCAGTAACAGCCATATTGGCCATGCAGGAAAATACACCAAAATGCAAAATCCACAGAATTAGCATTCAATTGCTAATGGAATTGAAATTGTATTGTCTTTTTAAATATTCTTTTATCTCTATTTCCTACATACCTAAGAAGAGGAGTGGCCTTTGCTTGTACAGCCCTCCAGGCTGTTCTAACTGAAAATAGAAGAAATATCAGAGACAAAATGTAGGCTTTTGATTTTAACATTGTCACATGGCATTTCTTGAAGCTAGCAAAGTTTTGAAAACACTAAAGATTTAATTTGTGCATTTTGTTTGATCAGTAAAAGTATTCTTTTGTGGATTTTGGATTCAATATATTTTCAATCATGGTTCTCTATCAATAGAACAGATCTGGCAGCATTGAGATGGTTTAGATAGACAGGAGATTGCTGTAGAAAGGGTAATAAAGTCATAGGTAAGATTGGAAAATCTGTGTCCAAAACTTGGCATGTGGTCCCTAAGGCCATTCTCAGACTTCCATGGCCTCCTTAGAACCTCCAAAATGTATTGCAAAAGTATAGGTTGCAACCAGGTTAAGTACAAAGACCCAGCTTTTGTTCCTCTTCTTTTCAATTTTATTTCGGAGAGCCATAACCAATTTTGTTTATACCAATATATTTTATTTCTGCATGGTCACAGATTTTTTATATCAGCTTTCTATGGTAGGCTGGATCTACACTGCCATATATTCCTATTTTTCAAAGCAAATAATCCATAATATCTGCTTTGAACTGGATAATATGAATCCACTCTGCCATATAACCCAGGTCAAAGTAAATATATGGCAGTGTATATATTTTATACACTGTTTATTTTAACACAGTATATATCTGCATAGAACAGGAACAAAATTTGTGATCAGTCAATCTATCTAAATATGCCATATTTATTAGGAATGGTAATAATTTTTTATTACCCTTTCAGGGGTCCTCTTTTCACTTATATTTGCTGGGGCTGAACCAGCAAATGAAAGGAGCTTCTATCACCCTGCTCCCCACACCATTCCAGCTCATCACAGACTTGATCTATTTTTCTCATTAACAGTGCAACGGATTTAATTTGTTATAATGTTAAAAAAAAAGATAATTATAAAACATAGACACCATTCAGCCAGTGATTAGAGAGATTAGAAGATAATTTAGTTTGCATTAAGAAATAGGACATAATTTCATCCATTAAATATCCATTGATCTAAACATATAGACAAAGCCTCAGGCTATTCAGTCAATTGGAATGTTGTTTTCATAATATCACATGTTGCCCTTATTGTGAAATAGTAAAAGATCTCATTATGAGGATCAGAGGAACCTTAAGACGCCTCAATAGCTGTAGACTCCTCAAGGGCTGCCTCCTATCCTCATTCCTTTGTGTCCTCAAAATACTGGAACTAGACTTCTGGATGCAGAAAATGGCTAGCAAAGGAGTCCAGTAGCAGTTCAGAGGCAAGTGCCAATCTCTGTCCACAAAGACAGGTAAACCTCGTGGGGTTTCTGGGTGCTACAGCAGTCAACTGATTCCAAAATGAGCAGGATCAAAGGACAATGTCATCAGCTCACCATGCCGTTGTGGACCAATTCTAAGGTAGAACTGTCTCTTTCATTGTGACCAAATCTTTCCCAGGATCTGAGGAGAGGGATGGTAGTTGAAATTAGAGGAAGATTGTCTTAGTCCATCAGCATTTGGAAAGCATATTCCAAATTTGCAAGTATGAACTATTAGAATTCAGTGAAGACACCTATAGCAGAAAAGCTTATCTAGTAGTAAAAGACTGCAACTTAACTAAAAATTCTCTCTGAGACTGGATCTACCCTGCCATGTAATTCAGATTCAGAATGCAGATAAACTTCATTGAACATGATTATATAAGTCTACACTGCCATATAACCCAGTTTAGTGCAGTTAATTTGCATTCTGAAACTGGATTTTATGGAAGTGTAGATCCACCATTACATTCCTCCTCATGCCCTCCTGGCATGAGAACATGATGCAGCAGTAGATCGGGGGGTGATGAAGGATTTTCCTTCCCCGCCCCCAAGTCTCCTGGCAGGTCATTTCCTTGTGCCAGGAGGGCACAAGGAGGAATGTAATGGTGGCCAGGTACATTTTATTTACTTTTTAGCGGCGAATTTGAGGTGCTTCATGGTGGCTGTATGCCATCTCGATTGCAATTTAAATGGCATGTAGCCACCCCCTGGAAAAGCCCGGGGATTTTGGGCTGGCATGGGGACTGAAATCTGTGCCAAAGCAAGTTTGAAGCCTGTCTGGAAGCCCCCTTAGTCTCCATCCCAATAATACTATGTAACAAAAATACCTTTTCTTCTTTGTTAAGAGTCGACTTCTTCTTTCAGTGGCTGCCCCAGTGCCTAGGTCCCCCTTCAACAACAGGCCAGGCAGGCACAGACAGCAAAAGACCAGCTGGCAGCCACCCTCCTCACTCCAACTTCCCAGTCCAGAATGAGCCTCATGGCTTGCAGCAAATGCTTTTGAAGGAGGACATCCAAACCCCTCCCCTTACATGAACATCCATACCGATTGGTCAGGGAGGCAAGCCCAGGCTAAGCTGCTCTTTCCTGCAAACAAAGTTTGGTTGCTTCCAAAATGCTTTCTCATATATCTGAACAAATAATGAGCCCATTAAATGAATGAGCTCCAATGCTTCGAAATTTCTGGTTAATTCCAACATGCGAATGCGCGTAGGAACCCCATTCACAAATACGAAAAATTACGATTTTATTCTGATTTACAATGATTCTGATTAATTTGCTCATGCCTACTAGATATATATTTAATGTTACATTAGATACACAAATGTTGTAGATATACAAAATCATGTAAAATATCGGAATAGATATTGGGAAGTGGTGGTGGGGGCACCACCATAATTACAAAATCCACATGAGGTCCCCTGTTATTACAAGATTTGAGTTCTTTAAAAAAATTATTAAGTAACACAAAGCATTGCATCACATTATCCTACCACTAGCTAAGAATTTTTGCTATTAAATTAATTCAGTGGGAGTTAAGCACCCTGCTTTGGAATGCTTTTGGGTTATTTTGCATTTAAAATCTGCTGACAACTTTCATTCCTTTAATGCACACTTCTCTTATTTTAAGTCATAAGGAAATAGCTTCAGTTAAATGAAGACAGTCATAAAAATTGTCAATTCAAACTGAGCCATCTGGAGTTACAGGAAGCAAAACCTCGCCAAACACCCATTACAGCAGTAGAGTTGAAAGGATAGTGATAAAACAAAATACATTTCTATGGTTGCACATTTATTCTTGGAAGTATATACACACACACATCTATATTGGGATCTGTATATTGATATATTGGTTCAGTAAAATATTGACGTTTCTCCATGCAGCCAACCCCAATGACTCTAACATTTTCCCTTCTATTATCTGTGGGACAGAATAGAAAACCATGGTCAGATGGGAGATAATTGCACAACATGTGTAGAGACTATGGTATTATTGAGATCTTGTTTAAGTTAAATGCCATTATTCCATCATTATTGGTTCATGGGAGCTGCTTCAACTTTCAAGTTCACTTTATTATGGCCAATGACCAGCTCATAAGAAGAGGGACATAGTCCCGCACAAACATGTCAGGTCTAAGGGTCGGGAAATATTAAACTTTCAAATTTCAAAATAAGCACATTGCCAGGACATCAAGACAATTAAGCCAAGAATCTAAGCTAGATCCATATACAGGGTTATATCAAAACCCAATACAATTAGTGGAATTAAAAAAGGGAGTCTGAAGGGAGGGAATTAGGGTGCTCATATGGCACAGGGAAGGGAAGTCCAGTCAAACAGAGAAGGGAGAAACATCCATACTATAATTAAAAGACTATAATCCCAATTTCCTGCTAGTAAGAAATCTTGACTTGTACTAACTTGTGCTAATAGCCATTGAATGCCGTATTTTAATCACTGCGGTGCAGAACTTGGGGACATTTTAAGTTATAACTGAGTTTGTATCTGAAAGCAGGAGGGAGATGTAAAATTGTCTAGAGCATCCTGGGTGTTTGTATAGCCATGGCGGGATCTAATATCTTTATAGAACATGCTGGTTTGAATACAACCTGGGGAGAGTGCGGATGAGCTCCCTCTATCAGCTCCAGCTCTATGCAGGGATATGAGAGAAGCCTCCCACAAGTCACTCCTGACATGAAAAAAAGCACCGAAGAAGCACATGTTCCATTGTCTCTATGTGTCCTGAATCACAGGGGCAACTCTCTTGACATATGGAGTCTTCTGGTAATGATCTTCCAATACGGCAGATGCGAGGGTCTGGCAATGTGCCAGAGTGAAGGCCCTCCAATGCCTGGAAACCTCTAGCATTGTTAGATATTTCATAGGGGAGGTACAGAACCTACTGACTCCATCAATAATAAAGGGAAGGGCATTAGCTAAATCTAATTGTCACTCAATATCAGTTATCCATTGCTTAATCAGAGATTTGGCTTGGTCAAAGCCCATACTGGTTAGCAGTCCTGGAGAGAACCCCAAGGATGAATTTTTGGCAGCTATTGCTATTCTTCACCTGGACTGAAAGTCATCCGACATAGTAAGAAGTGCAAGGCCAAGGGGAGAGGGGGATAGTTTAAGCCAATAATTTAGTATAGGCACCGACACCCTGGTCTCAGTTCTCAGGAAGCCAGTCTCCAGACGCAGAGTGGTGTTGGAGACACACCTTAATGCCTGGAAGGCTGATCTTAAGAATTTGGATTGTACACTCTCCAATGGGGTGCAGTCAGAAAAGGGGCCTAACTGGGCCCCGTATAGAAGTTGTGCAACTGCCTTGGCATCAAATAGTTTGAGTGCCACGGGTATGTAGTGTCCCCCTCTTGACCTGAGATATTTTAGTATAGTAGACAAGCTTCTTTGAGCAATCTCAGCCAAATGGTCTCCATGGTCTTTTCTATTGCTAGAGGAATGGAGGACTATCCCCAGAAATTTAAAGCATGGAACCTGCTCGATTTTATTTCCATCTATATTTCAGGTGTGAAGCTTGAGTCTTTTGGCAAACACCGTGATTTTAGGTTTTGGGTAGTTGAGTTGCAACTGGTTCACATTGCTCCAGAGCTCTCAATGCTCTTTTAAGTCCAATAGGTGTTCTTGAGAGTAGAGGAGCATCATCCAGATAAAATAGGATGGAGATATGTCTAGTCTACCCACCAGTTTTGGTGGATGGAAATCCATATTAAGCAAGTGGTCCAACATGGAGTTGATGTAAAGATTAAATAATAATAGGGCCAGAATGTAGCCTTGCTTTACACCATTCTCTGTTCTAACAGCGTTGTTGAGGTGGCCTTGTGGGTTGCATCTAATTTTGAGAGACTCTCTTCGTCAAGTTGATGGGTAAGATGAAGTAACCATCTATCGATTGAGGTGGCTTCTAATTTTTCCCATAGCTTAGTCCTAGAGATAGAGTCAAAGGCTGCCTTAAAGTCTATAAAGGCCACATACAGTGATGTTTTGCTATTGATGGAATATTTTTCTATCAGATGTTGGAGCACTAGGCATTGATCTATGGTAGATCGACCTTCCCTAAATCCAGCTTATTTGTGAGCTAATATACTTTTTTGTTCCATCCAATCCTGTAGTTTTCATTTTAAGTGTCTTGCATATATTTTGCTGATGGTGTTAAGTAGACTGATTGGTCTATAGTTAGCTGAATCATCCCTTTCTTTTCTTTTTGTAAATGGGGACAATAATTGCCAGCCACCAATCCTTAGGAATTTGAGCGTACTTGTCAATGCAGCTAAAGAGTAATGCTAGAATGGGTGCCCAAAAGTTCAGATTATTCATGATGATTTCCAAAGGAATCAGATCATCCCCTGGGGGCTTCTCTTGTCTTAATTGGCTGACAAGGTTCTTAATCTTTGTCAATGTGACATGAGGCCATGAAGGTTTTCAATATCTAGGGTTAAACTGGTATTCCCAGTGGAGTGATCTATGTATAAATCTTGGAAGTGTGCTTCCCATGTTCTTGGGGGATATAGACTTCTATGGAGGGGTGGGCATAGGTTTGTGTGCATGATGTGCCAAAAGGTAGCTGAGTCTCTGGCTTGGACAGCATGAATGAGCCATACCCAATTGTTTTTTGTGTCTTCTTTTTTTTCTGAGCCAGCAGGAGCTTGTAGCATCTCTTGTGAGCTGTTGCTGAGTTATTGGAAAGAAAAGCCTGGTAAGTGGAAGCGAGTGATTTTTTTTAGCATTTATGCATTCTTTGTCAAACCAGGGCTTGGAGTGGTGTTGATGTTGTCTCTGCATTGCTGTGTTGGTGCATCTTAGTTGCTTCTTGAGCTCTTGGGTTATGATGTTGTAGTTCCCCAAATGAACACTGGGAGTTGTAGCAGATGTCAAGCTGGTCCTTAGGTTCAGAAACTGTAAGTGTAACTGTAACAGTTCAGTAACTGTTACTGTAACAGAACAGTAACTGTTCTGAAGCCAACAGCTCAGTAACTCTTTGGTTCAACCCTGGAATCCATTTGGCTTGACAATAGGTTTTTCCTGCTGGAAGCAGCTGAGGTTGATAGCAATCCACTTCTTGGATGGGGGTGAATAGTCAGAGGTGGATTGGAAAATGATCATTTTCAAAATTGGTATGACTTCTAGAGATTCAGCATGTGGTAAAAGATCCCTAGAAATGCTGATATAGTCAATGGCACTCATTTTATATCCAGAGGAAGGTGAATTTCGCTGGATGGTCACCTTCCAGAGCGCCATTTAATATGTGTAGGTTTAACCTAGCAGTTGTTTGAGCCAGGCATAGACCTGCAAAATTCAAATTCTGATCTTTTGTTTGTCGCATAAGGAGGGATAGATCATAGGCTCAGGAGGGAGGGTCTTATGATGTCTATAAAGCGAGATGTCATTAGGGCCCATCCTAAGGTTGAAGTCTCCTCCAAAATGACAGAAGCATTTGGGTTCTGCATTATATCAGCAACATGCATTTCCAGATCAGACGACTGGGCTCTGATCTGTGGTTTCCTCTTCAGTGGGGGCATATATACATTAACTACCAGCAGCGTGTGATGTTGGAATTGGATCCCCACTGCCATTGCACTCTTTTTGGATGGAGGTAGAGGCCTAGTGAAGACTTGTAATGAGGTGGAAACCAGGATCCCTATTCTTGCAGTTCACCCATATCTTGAATGTGACATAGTTTACAGCCTTATCCAATAGTTTTGCAATTTGTACCAAAGAGCAATTGGATGATACAGAAATTATTCCCATGCTGTTCTGAGTGTATAGGAAGGATTGTATTGCATATTTACATCTCTGTAGAACCAACTTGGCTCTTTCTTATCTCTATAGGAAGTGTGTGTGTATAGCTTTATGGAACTGAAAAATTATTCTGTTATCTATCTTATTATCAAAGTCACAAGTGATTTCCTGTAGAAAAATGTCAATGGTTTTCTGTTGCCTCAATATACGTATACATACCCAGATCAAACTAAGTGTAGAGGCTGGGGAGCCTATTGTAACTGATAAGGCTGCATTGTACCTCCTGCACCTTTGTTCAAAGCACACACAGAGAGCTATGAGAACACACTGGCATTCCACATTTGGTAACATTGAAGAAATGAATTTGCTTCACTGATGGAAAAGACAGCCTTACAATCTAAAAGCTGCTTGACTTCACAATCTTATTCTTATCCAGTGATTCATGCAAAAAGACAGAAATACAATATGGCTGTAATTCAATTTCAGTTGCACCATGAAGGAATCCAGCTCTTAAAACTGAGATACTTGGTTAATTAAAATTGACCATTTGGCCTACAAAATGTTAAAATTATGTCAAAAAGTCATCAACAATATTATATGTGTATTATCTATCTGCAGGACATATTAGGGAAAACAGGATTGACAGGTACTGTCGAAGGCCTTCATGGCTATGAGGTACCTCAAAACCTCTGAGGATGCCTGCTACAGATGTGGGTGAAACGTCAGGAGAGAAAGCTTCTGGAACATGGCCATACAGCCCGAAAGACTCACAGCAACCTAGGATTGATAGATCCCAAATTTAAGTACAAAATTGAAAGGTAAAAACAACAGAGATTTAAAAAGAAAAAAAGGGGGGAAGGATAAAGATAGGAAGAATATGTCATAATTCCAACTGTACTATACGTAGAACAATCTTACTCAAAGTGTTGGTCTGTGTCGGTCCCCAAATGATCTACCACCATCCATGCAGAGCTTCTAAGAAAGAAAGAAATAACTGTAGCAGATGGTCATAAATAAGGTATTGGTCTCTCGTACATTGAAATTAGAAAATGCTGGTCCCCCAAATCAATTATTTTAAGAAGAAATGCACAAGAGCTTTAGCAGGAGAGATATTCTAAGGATTGTGGAAGTGGGTAACATATGAACTCAACAATGTGGTAGAATCTGGACTCAGTAAGAGGACTTGTAATGCCAGTCCTCACTGATTTCAGTTCGAGAGAACAAATGTATTTCCACCGAGAAAGCTAAGATGGTACAGAAATGGATGGGACTCATCACACTAAGGTAGGTAGTGGGAAAGCAGTGGGAAGGGAAGCTATAACTAAAGATGGGAGAGTTAGACTGAATCTACACTGCCCTATATCCCAGAATCAAATCCCAGATTATCTGATTATCAGAGATTATCTGGTAGTGTAGACTCATATAATCAGATAATCTGGGATCAGATCCTGGAATATAGGGCAGTGTAGATTGAGCTCAGAGGTGAGCCCAGAGTTACTATCCATGTCACTTTAGATTCCTTAGAACAGTCCTGCACAACATGTGTCCTTCCAAGATTTTGGGACTCCAGTTCACAGAAGCAGTAGCCATATGTGTGCGGTGGACAAAAATTCTGGGAGTTGAAGTCCAAAATGCCTGGAGGGCTATAGGTTATGTAAGCTTGCCCTAGAATGAGGAGGAAAGGCACAGTAAAGACGGATTGCATCTCCATTGGATTGACTAATTGACCCATAAGTATAGAGCAATCATTGGATGAAATTATTCACAGAAATCTCTCATTTCTGCATAAAAGCACAGCAAAAGCGTCCCAAGTAAATGTTGGAAATGCTTTTAGTAAACAATTTAAAAGATACTTTTACATCACTTTTGCAGCTGTGAATATCCACTAGGTGGCAGCCATACACCTTCTAATATTATAAGAAGAGCCTAGTCATCACATATTCTTCAAGTGTGTGCTAGGAAATAAGAATGGATTCCTGCTTGTCCTTCACATGAAGAGAGAGGTTTTGCAATATGCAGGTGCACTTAATCTTTTCCAAATATACGAAAGTCTCATAAAAACCTTCCTTTACTATGTTATGTATAACACATTCAGAGGAACTTAATGTTTATCTAGAAGTACTTCAAGGCACATAGTGAGAGATGAAAACCTCTTACCCTGAAGGAGTCAAAAGATTTGCCTTTGCTGTCTTGTGTAAACCCTGCCAACATGCAATTTCCTTTTCCCAGTTCTCTAGTTTAATGTGTCAGTGCAGCAAGCTCTGTAAAGAAAAGGTATATTATCCTAAAAATTGATAAGATATAGTCTTATCAGTTGTTCAGGAGATCTAAAATGCTAGAAATGTAAGTTATTAAAATATATGAAAATATATGTCATTAGGTAACAAGGATGTGGTATGGTATCATATGCCATAGTTAGTCCATTTGAGGTTGATAGTAGCCAGAGCCGGTCCAACAATGAGGCGAATTCAGCGGTCACTTCGGGCGCAAAACATACGGGGGTGCAGTCGAGACTGCTTTTTCTGTTGATTTGTTGTAAAACATGATGTTTTGGTGCTTAATTTGTAAAATCTTGATGTAATTTAATGTTTAATAGGCTTTTCCTTAATCCCTCCTTATTATCCAACATTTTCGCTTATCCAACGCTTTTATTTTTCAGTGATTGGTTTGGGGAGGGGCGCCAAAATTCTGTTCGCCTACACTTGAAAAATACCTAGGGCCGGCTCTGATGGCAGCCTACCCATGGCACCAAACTGTGTTTGTCATGGCTGGATAGTTGGGACTCCCTGACACCATCGAGGTTGCTCAGGACTCTCTATCAGGTCACCAAGCAGGCTCAATCTGGTGCCCTAGGTCAAACTCACCTGCTGGGTCAGTGTAAAACTGTCACAAGTGTTTAAATCACTATTTGACTATGGCAACTCATTGGGTGATTTTCAGCACATCGTACTGTCCTATATTCCAGGATCTGATCCCAGATTATCTGCTTTAAACTGGATTATATCACTCTCCACTGCCCGATAATCTGTGATAAGAAGATAATCTGAGATCAGATCTGAGGATATAGGAACATTGTGGAAGGGGAACGGCTTTCTTTGCTAACTGGTTTCCTGTACTGATTCAAAATATATGCATAGAAAATGCATCGAAGATAAATTAGGTTGGAAGAGGGGAAGTTCCTCCCCAGAAACATTAGTTATACATATGTAACTAAGTAGCCCATGTAGAATTCCATCTGATATTATCTGTTTAATAGCTGCCTCACATTTGTGTTGTGATATTCACGTTATGGTTAATTATATTAAAGCAAGTTACTTTGGCTGCCAAATGTAGTTTCAGAATGCAGTTTAACTGCATTGAATTGGAATCTATGACTATGCTGCCATATGATTATATGGCTCTACACTGTCATACAATCCAGTTCAATGTAGTTCAACTGCACTCTGAAACTGTCTTTTTATAACACATAGGTATGACATAGGCTGGAGTGAATTCTTTTTTCTCCACTGAAAATGGTAGAAGATCACTGCACATATTCCAGATGATTTTTTTTTTAAAAAAAATGCCATGCCCTAGTAACACTTAAAAGGCTGCAATAAATGGGAGAAACAGAGCAAGCATTTTGCACCATGATTGACAGGGAGCAATAGGGGATCCTTGTCATCCAACAGCGAGGAACAACTATATGATTATTTTGACATTTCTAAGACTTCATCACAAAACGTGACCTTCACTGAGATCCTATGTGCAAATGGACTTGGACACCTGACCCCCCAGCTTTGTGGTTTGCAGCTACTCTAACTGCCTTGCTGTTTTACATCCCCCTGAAGAAAAATGCAACCCTCTCATGTGTAAACCAAAGCATATGGAAAAATCATATTTTGCCTCAGTTTGATCAAACATATTTCTCAAGCCCATAAAATATGTGCAATATAAGGAAAAGAGTTGGCCCTAGCCCATACCACAGAGTCAATTCACCCATGGAATATGATATCTTTTCAAACAGAGTAATCATACCAAATATATGAAAATTTAAGAGACATCGTGATTCCTTCTCTCTCTCTTTCTGAAAAGAAATAGACCAAGCAAATGACTTATGGAATACAGCTTACCTCAATATGAATAGCACATGTGGAGAAATGTGTGAAGGTTATGAGTTGTTGATTGCTGTGTGTTTGAGCTTTTTCACATCATAATCTGAAATGGTACAATATAGGTTTGTCTTCGATCATCTTGACCCATGAAACATGAATGTTGATATTCAGATAAAGTCAAATAAGATAGATGTCTGTCCAGAGATTTTAAAGCAGATGTTAGAAGTACACATGTATTTCCAAATTAGAGATATAACAAATATTCATAAATTGTTCACCTCCTTAATGAGAGGTGTTTCAATAAGTAGAGAAATCTGTCAAAAAAGAGGGGTTTTTTTTTTTACTTTTTTTCACATTTTGGAAGCTTTTTGTGAAATTTGTGCTTTTTTCAAAATCCACAATTTTGTACAAAATACCAGAATAAGCTATGTGTAGGAAGCGAGGATCTATTTTGAAAACAACTTTATGCTTTGTAGTCTTCGTAACATAACTACATTATCAGGACCTTACAGCATAACACAACATGAGGTCTTTTTTAAAAAAAGAAATAAATAAATATAAATGTTGTGTTTGTGTGGGAGATAAACACTGTCATCATGACATGAAAGTAGTCTTTAATCTCTTCATCCAGGTGTGATAAAAGTAAAAGGATGTCACACAGCAATTACCAACTGGGAATATACTCCCCTTATCGGTGCCCGGGAGCCCCGGTGGTGAAGTGCGTTAAAGCGTTGAGCTGCTGAACTTGCAGACCGAAAGGTCCCAGGTTCAAATCCTGGGAGCGGAGTGAGCGCCCGCTGTCAGCTCCAGCTCCTACCAACCTAACAGTTTGAAAACATGCAAATGTGAGTAGATCAATAGGTACCGCTCCGGCGGGAAGGTAATGGCGCTCCATGTAGTCATGCTGGCCACATGAACGTGGAGGTGTCTATGGACAATGCCGGCTCTTCAGCTTAGAAATGGAGATGAGCACCAACCCCCAGAGTCAGACATGACTGGACTTAACATCAGGGGAAACCTTTACCTTTACCTATCGATGTCTGTGTGCCTGTTAAGGGTATACATAATTCTTTGCTTTTTCAAGGAAGCAAAAATTATTCTTTTACAATTTTCTTTTAAAAAAGAAACATTCAGTTTTCGAGTACTATTCATATTTCAGATTGGTTCAACCTCCAAATTCACATTTTTTTTGTGCAGAATATAACAATTTTGTACTGCTAATGTCTTTGAGACACACAAAAATGTGCAGAACAAGTCCCAAATTGTGAAGATTTCCATCAGTCAAGGAGTCTCCTGCTCAGAGATTTACAACACTCAATAAAGATATTTCTATTTTCCAAATATTCTAGAATATTCTTCCCATCCCTTGTGTGTGTGTTTCCTGATATAGCAGCTGAAACAGGAATTGTTACCTTTGAAGTTTTGCATGCTCTGGTGCCCATGGCATTTTCTTGTCTTCTATCATGATGGATGGCGTCATCTATTTCAGTTATAAATACTAGGATTGGAAGCTGTGGTAAAGATATTCTTTGGTGCCGATGCCAATCAATTGTACAGTAGAGACTCACTTACCCAACATTTCCTTATCCAACATTCTGGATTATCCAACGCAGTCTGCCTTCCACCTGGATCTATGGCTGTTTCTTTAAGCAGCAAGGACTGAACTTTCTACGCATTTGATTTTCGACAATGTTTTTACTGTAAGTTCATTTTATGCAATTCTATCTTTATTTATAGTCAATTTGTTAGTGGCCAATGTTTTAGTGGTCAATGTTTTCAATACATCGCAAGATTTTGGTGCTAAATTCGTTAATACAGTAATTACTATATAACGTTACCGTGTATTGAACTGCTTTTTCTTTGGATTTGTTGTAAAACATGATGTGTTGGTGCTTAATTTGTAAAATCATAATGTTATTTGATGTGTAATAGGCTTTTCTTTAATCCCTCCTTATTATCCAAGATTTTCGCTTATCCAACATTCTGCCGGCCCATTTATGTTGGATAAATGAAACTCTACTGTATAAATATTTTCCTTCCATCATTACTTTCTACATTTTGGGCTTTATTTTGAGAACTATTCTCGTTTTCTTTATTGATCAATATGTGCATATGTCTCCCTCCCTCCCTCTCCCTCACACACACAAACATACTTTTGCATACATTCACCCACACCTGTGTCAACACACATACATACGCACATCTACACACACAATCCCTATTCCACTCTCATTCATACACAGATACTGGCATCCTGTTAGTAAGGCAGAAGTCCAAATGATACTTACATTTCTTTTGCATTGACAAGATGAATTGTGGGATTCAACTACAGGCTTTTTATAGGAAATATGCAAAAATAAATGAATGGTCAGATTGCTCCTAGAAATATGCTGCATGTTATCTTTTCAATTAATCCATGAGTCTCTTAGCGTAAGGCTTAGCTTACGGATAAACTGGATTCCATGGGGGAAAGTGACTGCTGCCAGACATATATGAATGACGACTTGTCTAAACTTGTGCTTTACCTCAAAGTGGACCATAAATCAAATCTGGAGGTCCAGATGATTTGTGGTCCTTAAAGCAAGGTACACCTGAAGCTCTGAGACCATCTGGCAGTAGCAACGGATTGGGGGGCCCAACAGAAGCCGGGACACGAAACAGGGCAAGGTTTACCCCGAATGCACAAACCTAATTAATGATGCAACCAACATGACACATTGCAAGGGCAGAAGAGGAGGTAAGGGTGAGACTTGAGGGAAGAGAAACAGACAAAGGGCTTTTGTTACAGTCTAAGGCCCCATCTACCCTGTTATATAATCCAGTTTCTGAATCCACATTAACTACTTTGAACTGCATTATATAGCATTGTAGACTCCTATAATTCAGTTCAGGCAGATAATTGGATTCAGAAAATGGATTATATGGCAGTGCAGATCTGTCTCCTGAGAAATCTGTATAAAGACCAAGTAGCCACAGTAAGAACAGATCACAGAACAACAGATTGGTTCAAGATTGGGAAAGGAGTGTGGCAGGGCTACATACTTTCACCCTTCCTATTCAACTTGTACGTAGAACACATCATGCAACATACGGGGCTTGAGAAATCCAAGGCCGGAGTTAAAATTGCTGGAAGAAACATTAACAACCTTAGGTATGCAGATGATACCACTCTGATGCCCGAAAGCGAGAAGGAGCTGAGGAGCCTTATCACCAAGGTGAAAGAAGAAAGTGCAAAAGCTGGGTTGCAGTTAAACGTCAAAAAAACCAAGATCATGGCAACTACACCTATTGATAACTGGCAAATAGAGGGAGAAAACGTGGAGGCAGTGACAGACTTTATATTTCTAGGCACGAAGATCACTGCAGATGCAGACTGCAGCCAGGAAATCAGAAGACGTTTACTTCTTGGGAGGAGAGCAATGGCCAACCTTGGCAAAATAGTGAAGAGCAGAAACATCACACTGGCAACAAAGGTCCACATAGTCAAAGCAATGGTATTCCCCATAGTAACCTATGGATCCGAGAGCTGGACCATAAGGAAGGCTGAGCGAAGGAAGATAGATGCTTTTGAACTCTGGTGCTGGAGGAAAATCCTGAGAGTGCCTTGGAATGCAAGAAGATCCAACCAGTCCATCCTCTAGGAAATAATGGCCGACTGCTCACTGGAGGGACGGATATTAGAGGCAAAGTTGAAGTATTTTGGCCACATTATGAGGAGACAGGAAAGCTTGGAAAAGATCATGATGCTGGGGAAAATGGAAGGAAAAAGGAAGAGAGGCCAACCTAGGGCAAGATGGATGGATGGTATCCTTGAAGTGACTGGCTTGACCTTGAAGGAACTGGGGGCGGTGACGGCCGACAGGTAGCTCTGGCGTGGACTGGTCCATGAGGTCATGAAGAGTCGGAGACGACTAAACGACTGAGCAGCAGCAGCAGCAGATCAAGCCTGAGATGAGGTGGGGGAGAGAATAACAAGAAAGTGGAAATGATCAGCCCAAGCAGTTGAGTGCAAGAAGCAAGGAAGGACACATTGCAATGGTACATGATGATGCAAAGGAGGTAATGCAAAGAAGGAGAGAATTGGTTGTGCAAGGGGTGGGGTGGAAGAAGCAAGAAAGGTATACATTTACAAAGTGAGACAAGAGATGGAGTAGCAGGGGAAAATTAGCTGTATGATTGTCAGAGTGCAAGGATCCATCTCTTGTCTCACTTTGTAAATGGATGGTAATTATCACATGGTAATTATTACCCACAAAGGCTTCTGGTAGTATTTTTATGGATATGTAGGATTTTTCCAGCAATGAAAAATGAATGCTGCTAGAAATACATGGGCATGATTTTTTAAAGAAAATGTTATAACTCTTACCTTATTTGTACTACTGTAAAATGTACATGCCAACTTTACATAGTTATTGTCTCCCTTAAACAACCTTGTAAAGTAAAGTTTCCAAGAGGCATGGCGGCACAATATCAAATGGTAAATTATTCAATCAAGCAGAGGTTTGAACTTGGATCTCACTCTTCCAAGTTCAGCTTTTTAATCTGTATTAGTTTCTTCAAATCAGTTGTAATTATAAAAATGGCATGAAGTTTGAAACAATAGTAGAAAAAAATGAACTGTGATCATTTACATAATTACAATGTGAGAAACTGAGAACCAAGGAAGTGAAATGTGGCAACCCAAGGATAGACTTCCTTTGTGGGTTGTGGTTATGCTACAGGACTTCTTTTTAACAGATCATAATAGCTGGTTTTGGTTACCCTTGACCAAAACCAGCACCCTGGACTAGATGGACAGCTGGGTTGATGAAGTAATTGGTGCATTGGTGCATTCACATATTGCTATAAAACTAAATTTCAGGAAAGAAGCAGAAAATATATTCCAGATTGGTTTAAAATTCAGACAAAGCCCTTTTTATGATAGGAAAATAGCCTACTTGGTAATTCTTGAGGTTCAGACTCTTGGAGGTGATTGTTTACATGAAAAGTTGATACTTTTGCTTAATTTTCCATGGCACGCCTATTTAAATCTCCAAGAAACACAACCACACAATTAAGGAACCAGAGAGATTTGGGGGAATATGTCTTATTTATAACAGTTGGAGGTGTACATTATAGAATTACTAGCTTTTTCTGTTACATAGTGAGGAGAATAAAAAGACTAATGTTGGAAAGGGTTATGAGGTAGGAGTTTTGAGTTGTCTATATATGTTTTCTCTTACTTCTATCATGCAGCCAATCTCTTGGAATTTCACCAGCAGAATCCTGAAAAATCACTTAGAAGAGTAGGAGGAAATTAAAACTGTAATTCACTTTCACAGAACTATACTATATTATTATTCTAGGTTAACAAAAAGATAATGGCACTTCTTTGGCATAGCGTTTATGGCTTTTTTACTATGTCATTTATCAAAAAATGCTAGTATAGATAGACCCTTCATTCTCAAAGGTGATTTAAAAAAAATAGATAAATTATTTCTATTTCTTTTGTTTCTATTTCTCTTATGTTCCATTCAATACAGATGTTATCTTTTTAGTGCAAAAAAATAAATTGTCCTGGTGTGGCTCATATCTAGCATAGTCTTTAAAGGAAAGATGGAACTTTCAATCCTCATGCAGCAGAAGAGAAAAGATGAAAGGGAAAACATCAGGGAATACCCACTATTGGTATCTCTCATCCACGAGTACGAATGTCTACACGTGCCCTCAAAATACTTTGGCTTGTTTTGAGTAGCATGGAATTTGCTGTTGGACTAAGATTCAGGAAATTTTAAGTGTTAGTTCCTGTTCAGTAATGAAGTCTCCTTAATGTCAGAGACAATTACTGACTCTTAGCCTACACCTCCTCTCATGTGAAAATAACATACAAATGAAGAACATAATTGTGCAAACTGTCTTAGGTTGTGGGAGGAAAAAAGGAAGATTATAAATAAAACAATATCAAAAATTGCCAATGTTTCCATACTGCTAAGGTACTATGAGTACTGTCTTGGGCTTGATGAAAAGGGGTTTGCCATCAGTAGAATTCAAAGACACATTCAAGTTAGTACGGAATGTAAATATGCAAAAGAATCTTGTTGCATCTTTGAGAGAAAAATGCTGTAGCATAAGATTTTGTAGACTTAGTCTATTCACTCAGACACCACCGGTAGAATTTATTTTGTGCTTTTCCCTTCCTATGAAATTTATGCAGGTAGGTTAAGAGGATTTTGATATAAATCAATTGACAATAATACAGTGATACTAACTCAATTTATGAACTCTCCTTACATATGAGGACCAGAGCAATTGGCAGTGTACTCCCGATTGTAATTCAAAAATCTGGAAGATACCTGGTTGGGAAAATCTGAATTACATAGATTGGCTTGACTCTCTAATTAGGCAGATTTATTTGCTCTATTTCTACCCTGCCTTTCTCTACCATAAAGAGGAGTCAAGGCGGCTTACATGGAGGCAATATTCAATGCCTTAGAACATATAATACATACATTAAGATTAAATTACATTAAAAACAGACATTATTAAACATTTGAAAACATTAAAAATTAAAATCACATCATCCATAGTCAGATGTGTGTGTTTCCCAATCTTGCTAAGAAATGAAACTATGCAGGTAAAGCTTTCCATGCCAATGGTATCCCCATTGTATTCCATCCCCAACTAAGTCAACATGAGCAAAACATCTGTCTGCCATCAAAAATATAGTTGCTCTGAAAGCACTATATGGGCTGTGCTGAGATATAGCATATGTTTCATTGGACAAACCACATCAAAGACAGAGGCACAATCATCAACATGTACTGTGGTGTTTATGGTTGATCCCCTAATTAGCCACAATGATACTTTAAGAAACCAGTGAGTCTTGGACACTTAATGTTGGGCCAGAAACTGATCCTTGATTCTAAATCTGTAAGTTTAGAACTCAGTTCAAGAAAAACAATTACTGAGCTGCTCCAGGTGTTGACTAAGCCAAACCACAATGAATTGGCTAAGTGGGAGCATTTTTATACCAGTTGTGATGACAGAATGATCAACAAGAAAATAGAAAAGAACTGTCCAATTGGCTATTTCCATTGCCAATTGCCAATTGAATAGATGGTGGGACATAGAACCACACACATTACAATTGTTTCCACAATTGCTCCTCAGAGATGCTTCATGGTAATCATCAGTGTTATATAAGTGTTTCTTGTTGTAAGCATACAGTGAGACTCCCACAGTGAACCACAGCTAATCAAGGCTTCCTAGTATAAGCAGGGTTTTGGAACTATAATGTCAGTAGTGTCTTATAAAAAGCCTGATTTTGAACCACAAGCTTAGGTATTTTGAAATATACACAAGAGCAATATAATTACTGGACACCTCTATCACAGCCTATGGTCATGAAAACCCCGACTCCCCTTGAGTTGACTCCTGGCTATCTTAAGGCATTCCTGTATTTCCAGTGACTATCACAGAGTATCCTGCGCTAAACTAGCTTTGCCCTGCTTCAGGCAAAGTTAGGGAATTGTGGTTTGCTGGAAACTCCAAATTATCTCACAGTTTTGGGGTGGTGTGGATTGCTGGATTACTTCTGATTAGGATTGTCTCCTGTTCACATGGGACACTATTGTCATTACCATTTCCCTATGCTCAGTAGTGCATAGAAAAAGCATAGACCATGACACTATTGTCACTCCCAGTGACCAGAGGACTCTAGGCAAGCTCCTGGCTGTCATAGGCACCCGTTCTGATACCAATAGAGCCATCCACACAATCATGAAGAAAGAAAGCAAACCAGCCTTTTCCTCCTTGTTGGTCACACTGGCATCTCTGCTGATGTCAGAATGGATCACTCATGAGAGTCAGGAGTTCACATGGAGTTCTGTGTCTGGCTGGGAGCAGCAATGACAACACGCAAGATGCGTTGATGGTCCAACAGCCTATTTGGACTGGCTATAGTTTTATCAGCAAGTGGAGACTCAGCCTATGCTACATAACTGTATGTATGTTTAGATCTATAGCCTTTCTGTCTATCTCCTTTATTCCTTCCATCTTTCCACTGAAAAATCTGATAACATTTCAAGACTTCATTGAACCTCTAGAGGAAATCACATCCTTGGAAGTCTGTTGACCAAAGTCTAAGAACTGCTGCTCTATTATTTTCCCCATAGATATAAGTCCAAGTATGATTGATTATATAAGTCCTTTACTTAACTTAGAACATTATCTGAATGTCTTCTGAAAAAAAAGCTTGTAAAAATGTGTTATGTTGAAAATATTGAAAAATGCTTGAGAAATATGTTTCACAAGTGTTAGAAAACTGAGGTGAGATGAAAATCCTGATAGTTTTGGATATATTCTCTGAGAAATTTACATATCTTTTTACAAGGAGTCAACATTTCCTATGTAGGAAATATCATTTTCTGTACAGAAAATGCTGTTTCCTACATTGAAAATGTACATTTTGTGCATAGAAATCCACTGAGCAGTTTTCTGTGCACAAACCAGCATTTCCTGCATAGAAAATATTATTTCTGCTCTATGTTTCCTATGCAAAAATTCCCTACATACAATTTTTGTGCAGAATAAGTGCTATAATGTGAATACTCTTGGAAAACTGCAGTTTTGAATTTTTTCTTCCAGTGTGGAAAAATGCTAAAATTATTCATAGCTTTCTTTTTTCAAAAATTATACCCATGGTATGAAACAAATCATTTTTAAATTTTTAAATTTTAAATGTACTAGTCAGCATAATAGTATTAAATTGTGGTTCGCATGTGCTTTACCAAATGTACTTCTTTTGTTAGTAGTTGTTGTTACATATCTAACACATCATTAAAACAAGTTGCTTCCCTAGGCCCACAAAGGAAGATAAATTCAGACATAGAATGTGCGAGTTCTCCATTTTTGGTTTAGTGATGCTGGACCAGTATTCCAAATATAATCAATATAGAAACTAAAAGCAAACATTTTTGGCTTAGTATATGGAGAGTTAAAAGAAAAGTGACAGAATTATATTGGCAGTAATGCACTCCACACTTTATAAAGTTTACAGAGAACATTTCCATGTAAACAGTCAAGACAGCCAACTTCAAATATTTTGCAGAAATGTTTATTTAACAACTGAATACATTCTAAAAGAAATAATTTACAGCAGCAGTTTCATTATATTTCTCCTCTCTCCTCTCTGATTTTCTAGTTTCTATCTGAGTTAGGCAATATAAATAGAAAAATGGAATTGTTTACTAGGCACCAAGAAATGTGCCTCTTGGAATGGAACAATTAAATTAGTAGGGAAAATCTTCTATTTGAGCAGTCTATAATACACTAATATAGAATAAGAATAGATATCAGCAACCCTGCACTTTCTTGCTTACAGACACATACTTACTAGAGATGTAAAGAACATTCTCATCCTCAGTTAAAAATGTCTTATTACATTGAGACACCATATGTAAAAAATTGTGAGCTGCAAAATTTTCACATGCCAGGACTTCTTATATAAAATAATAACTGTACTATTTGTTCGTTCAAAATTTATTTTAAAAACCCCCAATGTTTTGTGCAGAAAACAAGTTATTTTTTGTGCAAAAGCAGGTTTTTCCACAGAAAAACCCCAAACATAACATAAATCACTGAAATTTTTGCAAAAATAGGTATAACTTTGCTCTATGTGTATAAAAGTTTGGAAATTCGTTATTATTTTATGTGTGAACAAAATAACTGAACATATATATTTCTAAAGTTTTGTAATGAGAATCATAGACTTGAAAAATCAAAGAGTTGGAAGAGACCACAAAAACTATCAAGTTATACCAGAATACAAAATCATAGCACTCCTGACTCCTGACAGCCAGCCTGTTTACAGATCTCCAAAAGAGACTCCATCTTACACCAAGGAAGCATAATCGACAGTTGAACAGCTCTGACCAACAGGAAGTCTTTCTAATGTTAGATGGGATCTCTCTTCCTGCAATTTTAATACTTTGCTTTGTGTTCTAGTCTCCAGAGCAGCAGAAAACAAGCTTGCCCCTCCTCAATGTGATATCCTTTCAAATATTTAAACATGGCTATCATGTCTCCGCTCAACCTTCTCTGCTGCAGGCTAAACATACCCAGCTCTTTAGGATGCTCCTCATAGGACATGGTTTCCAGACCTTTGATAATTTTAGTCACCCTCCGCTGGACACTTTCCAGCTTGTCAATATCCCTCTTGAATTGTGATTCTCAGAACTGGGCGCAGTATTCCAGGT
Organism: Anolis carolinensis; assembly: GCF_035594765.1. Lineage (NCBI taxonomy): Eukaryota > Metazoa > Chordata > Lepidosauria > Squamata > Anolidae > Anolis > Anolis carolinensis. The sequence goes on along the minus strand of NC_085845.1, from coordinate 94,705,339 downwards.
GGGGTCTGACCAAAGCAGAGTGGGACTATTATTTCCCTTAATTTAGAAACTATATTCCTAATGATGCATCCTAGAATTACATGCTGGTTTTGACCTATAAAGCCCTAAACGGTTCTGGCCCAATCTACTTGTCTGAACGTATCTCCTCCTATGAACCAGTAAGATCATTAAGATCATCTGGAGAGGCCCTGCTCTCGGTCCCACCTGCCTCACAGGCGCGGCTGGTGGGAACGAGGGACAGGGCCTTCTCGGTGGTGGCTCCCCGACTGTGGAACGCCCTCCCTGGAGATATCCGACAGGCTCCTAACCTGCTGGGATTCAGAAGGGCCGTGAAAACATGGTTATGTGCCCAAGCTTTTGATGAGTAAATGACAAAGTTGACATGGCCTGATTTAAGGATGAAACATGAGGATCTCTGATGAATGGAATTAATTATATATATGTTTTAAAGGTTTTTATAATGTGTTTTAACAATGTTATTAACAGATCTGTTTATATTGTTTTGTTTTTATGATCGCAATTTGGGCATTAAATTTTGCCAATTTTTGTAAGCCGCCCTGAGTCCCCTCGGGTGAGAAGGGCGGGGTATAAATGTTGTAAATAAATAAATAAATAAATACATTATTGACTTGGGTTCAGCTGGTGAAATATTTAAATTCCTAACATTGTTGACTAAGAGATAAAAAACAAACAAATGCAGTACCTCACCTTGCATTCTTCATTTGAAATTGGTCCACACAGAACCTTGATTCATTTAGTTGATTCAGTTGTATGCAGAAAAACAAATCAGCACAGATGTGATTGTACTTTTGCATTAATCTGGCTGGATCATGGCTTGAAGCTTTTTGGGGAGGCTAAAGAAAAAAATACATTTTAAAATGTGACACTTCCAAACTACTTATCTTAGAGAAAGCATCACCCGCCTCAACTGAAACTATTTTTGAGAACACACATATAGGATTCAATATCGAGAAAAAAAATAACTTTATGTATTTACTATTAATAGTTATTGCTCAGTATGACTAGAGTCTTTGTACCTTTGAAAACTATTGACCATTCATTTGTTAACTGGTTCTCTCACAATTCAGATGAACAAGTAAGCATATTGTTTAGAAATTGAAAAATTGTTTCAATACTCTTCCAAGGGTTTATGTTTTTTTAAAAAATGGTCATAAGCCATTCAAAATTGCATTTTAAGTACTACAAGCTAAACCAGACTCACATTGCTTTATTGACATATGTCATAGTTCATAGTACAAACTGTATGGTTCACTAAGAAATTATTTAACTGCATCCTTTTACTAATTAGGTAAATCTAATGGCTGGAATCCTATATTAGGAGACATACAACTTTCACCTACCTATTTCTCCATAGCAATGTCTCCTTATGATGCCTTCCTAAACTCACCTTTGAAGAGACACAGCCTTTGCTCCCAACATGATCATTTTCATAAGCTTCATAAGGAGGTAACCAATGAGAATTGATGAAATCAAAACCTGAGATTCGCTGGCTGCCCCAGAGCACTGTTGTGATTGTATGGCTGCTAATAAAGTATAAATGTATATTTGATCCTACCTGCTTTTTATGATGCAGGAGGTCCTACTCTATGCTGTGCCAAACATGACTGTACTCAGTGACTGAGTGAAAGAGTAGCTTTACATATACAGGTTGTACATCTCTTATCTGGAAATCCAAATTACTCCAAAATTTTCCACATGAGTGGCTGAGATAGTGGCACCTTTGCACGTTGATACTTTGGTGTACGCCATGTTTGTTTCGTGCACAAAAGCATAAAAATATTATGTACAAAATTACCTTCAGGTGAAACATAAATGAATTTCTTATTTAGACTTGGGTCTCATTTCCATGTTATTTCATTCTTGACATATATGCAAATCAGGTATTCTGAAACCCATATAGGTATAGATAATCCAGAAGATTTGTTCTTAAACATTTGATATAGGATACTCAGCCTGTACTTATATTCAATATGAATCTTATTGCAACCATCACATGGGATAACATGGATTAATAACATCCTATTTGGACTTGCACATAACCGTGGGGGCTTTATATTCAGTTGTGATGTGATGGATAGCAGAGCACAAAACATTGAACCCTTGTCCATACTTCCCCAGACATAAGACAGGGAATGAGTACAATCGTTCCTTTCATTTGAATACATTTTAATACAGGTTGAACATCCCTTATTTGAAATTTCAAAGTTGTCCATATGGGTGGCTGAGATAGTCATACCTCTGTTTTCGGACGTTTTAGTGTACACAACTTTGTTTCATGAACAAAATTATTTAAAATATTGTGTATAAAATCACTGTTAGGCTATGTGTATAAGGTATATGTGAAACCTAAATGAATATCATGCATGGATTTGGGAATCATCTTCAATATATCTCATTATGTATATGCAGATATTCCAGAATGAAAAAAGAAAGGGACAATAGAAATATAGAACACTTTTGGTCCCAAACACTTCAAATACTCAGCCTTTACTGTACATTTTTCAGTGGCTACATACAAGAGGCTTGGTTCAGGCATTTCTTGGTGGGTGAGAGATCACACCAACCTAAGATACATGATCCTAAACTCATGTGATCCCTTATTCACACAATGAGGAATATTTTCACCCTTCCTTCAGGCAAGGAATCATTACCCTTGGCTGGATGAGTGAACTGGTCCATAGTGCAGTGTATTATGGGAAGATTAAAAATAATTTCCAGGAAGGGAATCACATTTAGAACTTCATATAGTTTTCAGATGAGTCTGCATTCATAAAAAATGCATGCATTGTTCTTTTGTCTCATCTTTCTGATGTACAGTTTGTGAGAAGTGTAAATAGCAATGGTTGATATCCTGTTTGGTAGTTATAAGATCGTAAACTTTCTTTAGGGTCTCATAATGTGAGGATTCATGTCATTGTTAAAATGGAATGTGACCTGCAATCCTTACTTTTTTAGCTGCGGAGCAGCTCAGTCAAAAGTTTTCTACAGCAGAATGGGTGCATTGAAATGAGATTTGCAGCACTTTTCCAGACATTAAGCACATTGAAAGGAAGAGTTGTATAATGTCCTCTTGTACCTTATGATCTGGTATAGCACTGCAAATACAATTTCCAATCTATAGATCTGCAGTGCCTCAGAAACCCATTTGTTATTAGGGCACTGTCCTTCTGATGACATTGAATATAATACAAGGTTTTGTTGGCTTTTATTGGAAACAAAACATGATGATATTGTGAGGCAGTTTTTGTAGGAGGTCTGGGTGTCTGACAAGTTTACATTGTCCTGCTATTTTCCCCTGTAAGATGCATTCTAGATTATATAAACCAATCACTATCTGCTTTGGAGCTGGTGGCATAGTTAATGCTCACTTACTCTATTGATAACGCCTCCAGTGCTGATATGTCACAACCCTATGCAGAATTTCATTTAATTCAGCATAGCCACCTGGAAATTGTCTTTTGGATTTTTGTGTAAATGAACATACAATAAAATATACAGAATTTCACCACTGTAAGATCCAAACCCTACTGGGGTATAAATATACTGCATATACAATTCTCCCTTCATGTTTACATTCAATGGAAGACTCACTGAGTTGTCTAAAGGATACTTTCTCTGTTCAAAACCTTTCATTTCAAAATTCATTCGCTTACATGAAGAGCTCCAGGCAAAGCTTTTCTATTGCTCGAATATACTAAGTACAATTTAGATAATATCTGGTTTGGATACTTAACCCTTGAATAACCATGAGCCCTACATTTGTAATGCAAGAAATTCTGAAACACAATTCTAAGTACATCCCTTGATCAAAGGAACATGATTTGCTCATGAAAATAAAATGTTTGTTCTCACCACCATGCCAAGTAAAAAGAAGAAATCTTCACCTAGAAATAATGTGCGTGTAGCCTTTATTCATAACTACACATATACTCTTTAATACTCTAATATGCATTGGATATTCTGTATGCACCATGCTGCTATATGCCAATTTTTATGCTTTTCTTGATGATGTTTAGATTTTTGTGTCCAGGGAATAATTTCTATAAGATCTCATGGGGACTGCAATCCATATTATATTGTAAAAGACTCAGGGCATGTTCACCTTTTGCCAAGCTAATATGATCTTCAACCCTCTTGATCCTTCATGATTGGTCACATAAACTAGAGCCAAAAGAAGCCGTGATCCAAATCAGTGAGGGAACATTATACTGGGGACTGTTCAGTCATCTAATGTGGTACACTGACTGAGTCTCTTAAGTCTAATTATTGTTTTGCAAGAATTAACTTTGTGTCATAAACTTATCTCACAATGCACTTGAACTCTATGGCTACTGATTTCACGGGGTACCTGTGATGACCTTTCAAAGCACACGAGATTTCTCCAAGAACACCTTCTGAAAACTCTGGTATTAACTATCAATAAATCAATTAGATTCTGTATCCTAATATTCAGTTTTCGCCATCCATATAATAGGTAACAAGGAGATGAAATATTTTAATACTAGTATTCACAGTCTCTTGAAATGAGAAAGAAAATATACAGCTTAAGTCAACTGAGTTTCCCTTCATTGTTTCAATCCATTTCTTTTTGTATCAAAGTATTATACAAGTTGAAGTCTTTCATACTGAACAATTAGGGAGAAACAAGGAAATAGAAATATGTCCATGCAAACAGAGACTTTTTTACCAGAATAAATCCATTTGAAGGGAGTAGGTGGGAGTTATTCATTATACAGCATGCCTGCTGAATTTGCTTACTGTTTAAGGACAAATTTTAAAACAATTGAAATTGAGAAACAGAAGGCAGAGCCTCGTCGCTATTAAAAAAATTAGAATTAAAGTATTAGAATATTTTCAGTCAAAAAGCCTATTCTATTTTAAGAGTTATCTTTGACAGCATATTGGTTGTGGTATACTTAAATAATGATTTTAATAAAATACATCTTTAAGTCAAGGGTTAGAGAAGTCATCAGTAGTAGGTCAGCATGTTCCACTTGTTGCCTTTGCTTCAGATCAACGGTTGATGGTAGCCCGATTCAAATATGCAATTACATACAGTATTGATTTTGTTCTTCCAGTACATTTATAAACAAGAAAACTAGTAGACCAAAAAGAAAAAGAAAAGAAAAAGAGAAAAATAAAGAAAAGAAATAGTCTTGTGATCAACCCAATGTAAAGGTGTTCATCAGCTTTACAATGTCCATGCAGTTTTTAAGGAAGTTCAAGAAAAGTCACATAGCTGATGAGTTCTTTTGCCCCTTCCCCTTTTATTTATTTTTGAAATGGCAGAATGATGGGTGACAATCTTGCACACCAGTGCAAAGTGAAATGCTGACTCAGTCTCAATGCAGAATCCATGGAACAATAAGTTAGTTTCAGAGAGCATACACCCTTGGAAAAACTCAGAATCAGTGGGACATGTCCAATGGGAATTTTCTAACAAAGTGGGCTCATTTTAAACCAGATGGAAGTTGTTTGAGCATTCTGGCTCTTTGTAAACATCCACATAAATGCCATGGAGGGGGAAAAATGTAATGGATATTGCATTTCATTTCCAGTTATTTGTCTATGCAAGTTTCTACTTAGATGAAGTTCCTAGAGGTAATTGTAGCTCAGACACTCCGTGGTGCCCTCTCAAACTCATGGGTCCTCCTGTTTCTGCCTTTTTTATTCTCTTGTAGATGCTTCCACTTGTTTGTATTCACTTGAGCATTGGCAGGTCGTTGTCGGCGTTGTTTGCGGTCCCTTTTCCACACCTGCTCACAGAACTCATCCATTGTGTTAAGGTTGGGGTGGTTGATGAGCTGCATGAAATCCCGATACCAGACTTTTTGGCTTGGAGTCATGCTGTTTGAAGCTTCTTTGATCCTGGAACTATCTCCATCTTCCTCTTTATGAAGCAGCTCTTCAAGGTGTTCTGTATCTATGATCTCCAGTGTTACTTTGAGGAGAGTCTGCATAAAGCCATGTTCTACAGCATGACAGAAATAAACTCCCGAATCTTTCCGCTGTAAACTTCGTAGCAGAAGACCTTGTTCTGTTCGGATCAAACGGTCATCTATTTTGATCTGTGATCATTGGAAAATAAAAGGGGTCACATTTAAGTAATTATCACCATCTTTCAGTGTCTCTTAAGATCATGACGACGACAACAACAACAACAACAACAACAACAACAATAATAATGCTTTTAAAAGTCTCAATATTATGCATTAACATAGTATAGGCCAGTGATATTCAAACTGGTGGACCATGGGTCAGAGTTGGTCCATGATCCACTATCTGCCAGTCCTTTGATATATTACTTGCAAGGAAGAGGGAAAGAAACAACTAAAAGACACAAGTATGGTCTGAATCTGATACAGATTGGTTCTTCCCATCAGATAATCCAAGAATCACAGCTGTAGGACATATGGGGTTGGATTTGTACCAGTATGCAAAGGGATCTTGTAATACCTTTTAGAGCAGTGGTTCCCAAATGTTGGTCCTCCAGGTGTTTTGGACTTCAACTCTCAGAAATCCTGTTAGGAATTCTGAGAGCTGAAGTCCAAAACACTGGAGAGACCTATAATAATAGTTATTATTATTATTATTATTATTATTATTATTATTATTATTATTTCATTTTTATAGCCCGCCTCCATTTCCTTGAAGGGACTTGGGACAGCTTACATGGGGCCAAGTCCATTATAAATCACATTTATAATAAAACATAGTAAGATAAAAACCTGAGTAGGCTCATAAAGATAAATTGGTTGGGAACCACCTTTTTAGAGGAATAGATTGGTAGTATAAGCCTCTGTAGACTAGGTTTACACTCTGATCAAGTTGAATCTGATGAAGTAGATAGTTTATGAAAGTTTTATTGGATTTGTACCAGCTAGACTTGAGTTCAAAAGCATGCTGAGCCATGAGCTTTATTACACAGCTGTTCTAACCTACTTCAAAGTGGGAAGGAACTACTTCATGCTTTTTTGTTGCTGATGTTGTTGTTTGCCTTCATGTTGTTTCTGAATTATGGCTATCTCAAGGCACCCTATCATGGGAGTTTCTTGGCAAGAGGGTCTTTCCTTTCTTCTTCTTCTGAAGCTGTGAGAATGTGATTTTTTCAATATCACCAAATGTGTTTCCATGGCTGAATAGGATTTAACTCTTATTTCTCAGAGTCCTATCCCAATATTCAAAACACTCTGTCACAAAATAATTAAAAAAATACATCTAACACAATTTATCCATGTTGTACAAGAATGGCAAATGCTATGCAAACTGTGCCAGGATGTGAATGATTTAGTCCCTCTTTCTTTTTAAAAATACAGAGATCTCATAATGCGTTTTTAGAATGTTTATGAAAATTCTTGCTATGGCATTGAAATGAATAACACCTCTCCCTTGGACGTTTAATGTGAAATACCATTTAAATGTCTTTCATCAAAAGGCTCTCTTTCTCCATCAGTCTCACTCTCTGCTTCCTCTTCCTTCCTTTCTTCCTTCTTTTTATTTTTCTTTCCTCCACTCCCTCCCTCCCTCTTGGTTCATGTAAAACTGTCTAGCCAACAGAGGAAAGGTTATTGCCATAAAAATGAGGTGATGAAGTGACCCTGCAAGCTAGGAGGATGTCTACATTTCTATTAATCCTCTTGAGCACCTGGGGAAATGAAAAATAGAAGCATGTTGTTCTATAGGTAACTGCAGAAGGAGGCGGGGGACTCCAATGTCATCATTCAAAAATTTCCATCTAATGCTGGCAAAGAATGTTTTTTATTCCCATCGAGGTTATATTAGAAAGTTTAGATATTAAGGCTCAACTAAAATCGATTCATTGAGGCAATGGGGTTTTATTATGTCTTACGATTTAGCATTTTAATCCAGGATAACTATTCTAATTGGGATAAGCAATTGGATACAGCTTTTAATTCCCTCTTAAGGATTGGTTTTTGTTGCTGCTATAAGGGATAGCAAGGGTCTTATCCCAAACTATTATGAGGTCATTGCTTTGGGCTTCTCAGCTGGAATCACAGAGTAAACAAATACTGAAAACCATGATGCTTAAGATCCTGTTTTAAGGACAGAGTTGCACTTGACATTCATTATACTATTTGCCTTTGGTAGCAAACCTTTATCTTTCTCAAATGACAAGAAAGGGATCATTCATCTGACTAGAAGTGAAAACTTAAAGGAAATGAAACTGCTTGCCTCCCACTCCTTATGGTCAGTTTGAGTGGAGTTTCTTAAACTTTTCCACTTGGACCCTCTTTGGCCTGAGAAATTTTTATGTGACACCCGTGTATATAGGTATATAAAATAGGTGTAAAAACCAAACAGTTACTTATAAAAAAATCAGCATTTGCAAGGCTGGTTTTCCTTTTTGCGGAGTACAACTGAAGCATCTTCTGCGGAGTCCATGAAACGCTACACAACATATCTATGTAAATGTCTAAACAGCCACTTAGATGATGTTCAGAACTGTACTGTTGCCAAATTGTTTGGGACCTCAACATTGATATAAGGGGATCCCATATGAAAAGGTCCAAAGACATCCAGTGGCAAACTACATAAACATTAATGCAATTAGACCTTAGGAGTTGGGCTAGGGTTGGGATGGACAGCTTTTAAAACATTATTGAACTTGAATTTCCCTGTAGCCTAGCTAAGAGAGCAAATGGGGAGTACACCAAGAAACAGTTAATTAATTGTCATCCAGTTTGAACATAAATTGAATAATGAATGAATGTGTTCTGTATATTTAAACTGCTTTAAAGTGGCATGATTCATTCATGGAGAGAAGAAAGTGCCAGTGTCACCTAAGAGAGCCAGCTGTCCCTGACCACCACTGCAGCATTTTCCCACTCAGGCATTCAACAAGGCCAGAAGCAATAGTGTAGCAGAGAGAAAAGAGGGGAATCAGTGTTTCTTTTAGGTTCTCTTGGGATGGACTCTTGTCTTTCTGCCACTCTTGTCATAGAAGGGAAAGGTTCCTTCTTCTTCCTTTGTTTATACATGTAAGGAACAATGCTGATTTTGGCCTGTGGATAAGTTAACACAGGTTTTCTGGATTATTTTTTAACTAGAATTTCAAAACTTGTACATGAGTGTATACATTAAATATTGGGCCCCGGAAGGACTTACAAGGTTTCTCATTCATAAACTGCTCTATTAGTTATTCCTAATGTTGGTGATTGTGGAAATGTTCTCACTTTTGTCTCAACAAAAAAAACCCCTTCCCTTTCTGAGATACTGTACATGCATTGGCACAGGACCACATCACATGGAGGTCCTTGATAAGGGGAACAGGGCAAATCTTGGGGTAGCTGGGTGAATTCATTGCCCAGTGTCCTGCATTGCTCACATCACCCACTTGCCCATCAAATGCCGGAAAGCATATCTTTCTGGCTTGCTCCTGCTCTGTTCCCAGGATTTTCAATCTGAAGATGGGTAATCTTCTATGTTCAGGGTTCCCCATTCTAGAACAGTTTGCCGATGCAGCCAGCATGGAGCCTTACCGGAAGTAGCTGTGCAAACTGTTATAGGACAGGGAAATTCATTAATGTGATGAGGTCCACAGTCCCTTTGCTGTCAGCAAGGCTGTTTGAATGTGCTGCATGTCATGAAGAAATAAAATTAGGCTAAAACCTTTAACCAGCATTCCGTGAAAGTGGCTTTTTAGTAGCCCGGACAACCAGAATATGGCTCTAGTATCATCTATGACCTCATTAGATGCAGTCTTCATCTTCTCTTCATTTCTCTATGCTGCCGAAACAGAGCCCCACAGAGTCCATCACATGACACAAGGCAACTTCTGGCAGAATTCTATGGGATTCCCTTGGCAGCATAGAAAAACAGAGCCCAGAATGCCTTTTGGAATGGCAGAAAGTGGGGGAAAGAAAGGACATGGGATGTCAGAAGATGGACTTTGATGGGAGGAAACAGAGTAAGACGGTTCTCTTCACTGTCTCACACTTTCCCCCCACTCATGTGATGAGGTCCATAATGGGAATGCCCCATGAAACCTACGGTTCCTGGAATACTATCCCAGCAGTTTAACAAATTCACAACTGTAGCTTAAGTTTTGCTGGTGCATCACAAAACTACAACTCTCAGGATTCAATAACATTGAGCCATAGCAATTAAAGTGGTGTGGAACTGCATTTATTATGCAGTGTAGATCCACCCCAAGTCTGAGAAATGAATGTTAACTGCTAATTCTTGGTTCAGTTTTTAAGCTCAAGACCATTTGGAACTGTACCTCTTCCTTTCGGTCATCATTTTGTTTCTGGAACTGCCAGTAGACGAGAGCACGCTGAGATTTTGGACTGCATTCCAAGAAAGTGCTGCTATTCTCTACCCCGTAGATAATTTTATCTTCAAACCCAGGTCCACTTGGATTTTCTGTAGGGAAAAATAAAGGGAAACAAGCTACCCATTACTGGAAGACTTTGTGTGCCTCTTGAAAGAAGTAATGTAAATAATGAATTCTTCAAAATGAGATTGAAATGACTGGACATTACACAATAGTTGGTTGGGGGATTGTCTTATCTTTACTGAGATTTACAAAAATATTGAACTTATATTTTAATATTTTATTTTAAATACCATAATGTTATACCCCGCCAGCCTTGGATTTGGAGCCTGATCAGGAGCTGAACTCTGACATAGATGAGGCTTATTATGCCTTTTCACCCAGTTCGGAAACCACTTTGCAGCTCCAGGTGCCTGGAGAAATCAGCCAGGAGGAGCCGCTAATTGGAAGGGAGATTTCCTTGTCTGGGCCAGATGTTCCCGGTTCCCTTGAGAATGAGGGTTTTAATCGGAGAGAATTTGTGAGTCAGGAGAGGAGTTTCAAACAAAATCTTCATAGAAGTCAATGTCTGGCTTCCCAAGGGGATAATGGTTAGAGTTTCCCATGGGAACTTTTTGGGAGTATTGCTCTTCTTACTTGGGTTTTAGTTTAGAATCCTTAAAAGCGTTTTGCACTGTAGAATCTTTGCGGTGTCAACGTTGCTTCTTTGGAGAAAGGTGTCTCCGTAATTTGGTCCAGTTTTCAAGCCAAGTACTTCCAGTTTCAGTTGCAGTCGGGCTGAGTTGAGCCACGACTCGAGTAGACTCTATTTTTACTCCGGTTGTTATTTCCTTGTTCCTGTTTCAAGATTGCCTCCGCTTTGACATCGTGCTGCCTTGATTGCTAAGAAGCATCGCCTGAGGATTGAACTCTGTTTTTGTCAGCCTTGTTTCCTTGTTGCATTTCATGGACTTGATTGCTTGAGAGAGCTAACGAGCTCTTATTGTGGATTATAATATTGGATCTTTCCTTCTACTCATCTGGGATTATATTTGACTTTTCAGAAAGAACTATTTCCACCTCAAACTCTATAACTATTTTCATCTGGATTTATATTTGCTTTAATAAAGATATTAGATGTTATATTGGCTCCTGTCTGGTTTTCGAGTGCTCACACAGCCTTGGGGTGTAACACATAATTTGAAATTAGAATTCATCCTACTGAATATTACTGCCAGTTTTGTTTTAGAGAAACACAGAGACACATATACAGTATACTGACATTAAAATGAAATTTGAAATTTGTTTGGGAGATATGGGTTTCAGTGTGTGGGCAATTAGACTGACAGGTCTGGAACTGGTTTGAGGCCAGGAGAATAATTACATTCACCATAAAGATTTGCTTCAAAATGCCTTGTGGAGGGTCCCCACCCCCAATTTCCAAGCAAGATGGGCATCAACATTCTTAAGCATAGATTTAAAAAACTTAAATGACAGTTAATTAAGTATTTATTTACTCTATTTGCTTAATTTTTATCCCGCCTTTCTCCTGATGTAAGGACTCAAGGTGGCTAACAGCAAACATGACACAATACAAACAGATATACAAATATAAATATAAAATTTAAAAATTCTATGGAGCTGATTTCACCCTGGAATCTGGGATACACTGGAATCTGCTGCAGCACAAACTTGGACTTTTTTGCAACTTTCTTTCCTGTATAGTCTTAAGTGTGTGTTTTGTGGCTGTCACAGTTTTGAATCATCTTGAAGCTGTAATATAGTGACAGTGTAGATGGGCGTAAAGTAGTAACATTCCCTGCTGCTTAGAATGATTAACCAGCTGAAAACACACTCAAAAATGTATATATTTCCGCTTCCTTTTTGAAATGGGAAGTATGGTTGCTAGGGCTTAACAAAGAGAACTGCTAAACAGGGGATTATGTTGAAAGCACTTAGAACAAGTAATGAGAATTTGTATTCCTTAACCTATGACCTCCCAGAATTTCTGCCACAAAATTAGTGTGGGGAATGCATGACCTGATAAACTTTTCCACATTTTTTGACTATGGTAAACCATCCAGAATGAATGGTAAAACCATCCAGGGTGGGTAATCATACAGTTGTCCAAATATTATTGGACTGCAAAGTTCTAGCAGACTTAGCCAGAACTGCCAAAGGTGAAGAATGCTGGGAGTTGCAGTCTAACATGATTTGGCACTTTCTTTAAATAAAGGATTTCTTTTAAAAAATGAAAAGACAATAACCTGTTACACACACACAACAGAGTTATTATTACATTGAAACCTCTGGTCCCTTATTATTATTTAAGTTTAGGTTAATAATAATAATAATAATAATAATAATAATAATAATAATAATAATAATAATAATTTTATTCTTGTACCCCGCCTCTATCTCCCCACAGGGACTCAGGGTGGCTTACAAATGCAAAAGAGTATACATACAAAAACATCAAATACCGAAAACGCACAAATGAAAAATTGAAAAATGAAAAAATAATGCACTCAACTTAATTTTTAAAAGATTTTTTTAAAGATGTGGGCTTTGTATTGAATAACAAGGGTTAGTGTGGTCTTTGAAGATTTAATGATGTCCCAAGAGATCTATGATCCTAATACTTTAATAGACAACCATATAATATAAAGCCTTCAAAAGGTATTAAAACACATTTAGATTGTATGATGGTACAATGTGTTGTACCAGTTGTTAATGTCCACAAATCTTGTTATTGTGGAAACAACATGCCATGAATCATTTCCTTTTGTAAACCATATAATTTATGGAAATGTAATGAGGCCTTGTGGACAAGTGAAGGAAAGTGAAATTACTTCCTTTTTATAACAATATTGTTTCCTAGTTATTCATCAATTGGCTGTAAATGTTGAATTGTTTTTGGATTTATATGGCAGTTGCTTCTAATCCAGCGTCACAAAGGAATTAGGCTCTAAGATTTCAAGATTTCCTTTTAACTCTTTCAAAGCAAGGGTGTAGCAAAACTACAATTACTGAGGGCATGTTTTCAAGAAAAAGTGAACAACATATTGTTGAACTGGAGCCACAGTTTAATTTTCATGTTTTGAAGTTATCTTCTGTTTCTGAAAAATATGTAAATATCTTTAATTCAATGTTTTTTCACATCTGCTAGTAGTGTTCTTGGTGTCAGAGTGATTTGTTCAAGAAGTCATGCTGACAATCCAGAGAAGCTACATTTTTTTTAACAACTCTCAGATTCCTTCTGGAACTTAAAATCTCTAAAAGTAATGTTTCCAAAATTCTGGTAACACCATGAAAACCATAGAACCTGCCTGTTATAGCAATTTTGTACAGGGTTTTTCTATTGGTGCTAGCTTTTGCTTACTGGTTTGGGATCCAAACCATTGTATTTCTACTCTGAAGCAACTGCCATGTAAATCCAAAAACTTTGCAACACTGTAATGCTATTGCAAGATAAACATTTCTAACTTGGAATTAGTTTAGCTAAACCTATCTTTGCATAAACTGCAGCAATGTCATTGTGGTTTTGTTTTAATTTACAAAGGCACATTATGTTGAACTGTAGCCCAGAAATTCTTATGCCAAACTAAAATTGTTAATCTGCAAACTGTCATAGGGTGAGTCACTTTTTGTTCTTTGAAAAATGGCTAACTTTCTAATCTGGTGGTTTGACTGTGCTTTTCCTGCCTGGCAGAAAGAGGTTTGGACTGGATGGTCCCTGGGGTCTTCCAGTGAAATAGTACTGTTAAGCTTATGTTAGTTAAAATTCCCTAAAAATCATTGGATGTGCATTTTTTTCTGAAATTTGCAGGGAACGATGCCCTGATTATGCTGTATAATTGAAAATAGAAATTCAAGAAGATAGCTCTTGTGGGTTTTTTTTAAAAAAAATGTTGTTCATATAAACTTTTTACATTTTTAAAAAATCAGTAGATGAGTAAAACATTATGAAATTTGGGGGGAGGGATAACAGTGATAAATGTGTTCTACCATTGTAGCAAGTTTCATCCCAATAGCTCTAAAAATGAGGGAGAAACGAGTGCCAGAAGCTTCGTCCCTTGAATAATTACTTAACAAAACTTTAACAAAAATTCCATTATGTCATTATAGTTATGATACAGATTTGCCCACTCCCCTAATTTAGTAATGAGTACTGAAACTTTTTTCATTGATTGCACAGGTCTAGAAATTAGGGTGTATCATACAATTGTCTTAGAATCAATAAAATATGGTAATTGTGGATGACTAACTGTATTGTGGGGGGGCCCGGTGGCACAGTGTGTTAAAGCGCTGAGCTGCTGAACTTGCGGACCAAAAGGTGCCAGGTTCAAATCCCGGGAGTGGAATGAGCGCCCGCTGTTAACCCCAGCTCCTGCCAACCTAGCAATTCGAAAACATGCCAATGTGAGTAGACAAATAGGTACCACTCTGGCGGGAAGGTAACAGCGCTCCATGCAGTCATGCCAGCCACATGACCTTGGAGATGTCTATGGACAACACTGGCTCTTCGGCTTAGAAATGGAGATGAGCACCAACCCCCAGAGTCAGTCATGACTGGAGTTAACGTCAAGGGAAACCTTTACCTTTACCTAACTGTATTGTGTTGAGGCATGTTTCTATTCCTCTAGAGCAGTGGTTCTCAACCTGTGGGTCCCCAGATGTGTTGGCCTTTCACTCCCAGGAATCCTAACAGCTGGTAAACTGGCTGGGATTTCTGGGAGTTGTAGGCCAAAACACCTGGGGACCCACAGGTTGAGAACCACTGCTCTAGAGATATTTTTATCCATTGCCATCAAATACTCAAAAAGAGAAAATAGCCACTATGATTGCATGTACTTAAGGTAGGTGCTTTCTAGGAGCTTGTGTACATGGGCCTTATTTTCCACATTCATTGTGTAGCTGGTTCTGGCTGACTTTTGACCACATCAGAAGGGTAAATTTACCCTGAGCCCAATGGATCCTTCCCTCAATGGTGGTGAAATCATCATAAGGGACAGCAATGAGAGCATGGGAGGCTTCTTGTGTTCTTATTGAGAAGAATGGGGCAAGACAGGGGGAAGCCAGGTGGTGACACTTCCCCCCCGTGGAATAGGTAAGGTGTGATGTGGATGATGTGGAGCAACGGGTTCCCCACCCTGTCCACCAGATTCACCATGCTGCATGGCTAATCCCTCCACTATCATGATGAGGTCCTTTTATGACATTCAGGAACTTTCAGACCGTATTGTAGGGAAAAGGAGACATGTTGCTGTCATTGTTGCTGCCAGACGTTTCTGGCTTTAGTAGACATCCCGTGATGATATATGTGGAGGTGACCACATGACCAGAAAGAAGAAAAAGGTTTCAACTCCCAATAGAGGAAATGTTGACTTTGCCCAGGTAAAGTTTGTGTCTCCTTTATTTGAAATGTTTGGGACAAGAAGTGTATAGGATTTTTTTGGGGGGGGGGGGAGTTGGATGATCTGTATTTGAATAAACAAACATAAGGAAATATCTAGAAAATAGGACCCCCAAGTCTAAACACAAAATTAATGTATGTCATATATACCTTATACACAAAACCTGAGGGCAAAGAAATAATTGGGTACACCTAGTCATTCATGTGTTTTTAAAGCTTTGAATAGGCATCAAATATGTTTGAATGTTTTTACTGTGAATCTTTTAATACTGTTTATATTTAACTATGTTTTAATAATTGTATGTTTGCATATTTTAAATGCAGTGCTAACGTTTTTATGTTAAGCCGCTTTGAGTCCCCCTTGAGGAAGATTATTAAAAAGCATTTTGTGTGTGTCAGGAGTGACTTGAGAAACTGCAAGTCACTTCTGGTGTGAGAGAATTGGTCCTCTGCAAAGACATTGCCCAGGGGATATTCAGATGCTTCACCATCCTGTGGGAGGCTTCTCTCATGTCCCCACATGGGAAGCTAAAGCTGACAAATCAGGTATAAATATAGTAGTAGTAGTAGTAATAATAATACACTAAACCATCAAAAAGCAAAGGAGCCACTATCTCAGTATCACATGTGGCCAATCTTAGATACTGGAGTATTTTGGATATTGAATAAGGGGTGTTCAGACTTTACAAGTTGTTTTGGGCAACTCAGATAAATGACTATGCATAGGGGAAGATATACATATTGTAAGTAAGTAAGTAAGTAACTTTATTTTTCTATCCCGCCACCATCTCCCAGCAGGGACTTGGGGTGGCTAACATGGGACAAAGGCCCCAAAACAATCGGCAAATTACAACAATTAAGATGTATTACAATGGATAAAAACACAGTAAAATCAACAATATGCAAAACAGTCCATTAACCATAAAAACTCGATTAAAACATATGATGAGTAAAAATAAAATAAGATGGACCACCAGGTTAGTGGAGGGGAATAGCGTAGAGGGACCATTTGAACTAAAGTGCTATAGTATAGTTATAAAGTGCTTTGGGGCAGAAGGACAAAGTGCTTCTGTTGGTGCTGTGGATGTTGTTGTCATAGAATCATAGAGTTGGAAAAGATCTCATCGGCCATAAAGTCCAACCCCCTGCCAAGAAGCAGGAAAATCACATTCAAAGTACCCCTGACAGATGGCCATCCATCATCATCATCATCATCTTTCAGTTTCATAGCCTCCCAGGTATTAGTGGCTGGAGATGTATATAGAGATTCAAATTATTTCCAAAAATTGAGAAATCATGTGATATCTTTGGATAATTGGCATGTTCCAAATAGTGTCACTTTTTGTAACTGTTGTGGTTTTAATTCTATTTTATGACAGTTCAATTCAGTTATGTTATAAGTTTGTTTGGAAATGCTCCTACTATAATCACAATTGGTTTTGTATCCTTCAGGCACTGTTTATCAATTGCAATCCTCTTCTTTCTCTGCTTCTTTGTCTTCTTTTTCTTGATCCATATATAAGTCACATATAATTATTCATTGACTTAATTGTCTTAGGTCTGATTATTATGAACATTACACACTTTAATCAACCAAAAGGAACCAAAATTGGGCAATGACTGCTTATTTCCAGTAGAGGGTAGTGCTGTATAAGTGTTCTTGTAGAGTCAAAGCTACATTTTTCATTGCTGTAATGGAATGTGCTCATCTAAAAGTGAGGGTGAAGAATGTATGTGCCATCTTATGTCTGGATTGGTCATTAATAAATAACCACATAATTAATAAATCAGCTAACAAATAGCTCCCTGAAAAGCTTTTTAACAGTGTTAATACAAATTGCATGAAGCGAGGCAAGCACTTATCTGTTTACATCCATGGTGAATAAATATAATGTAGAAAACACTTTAGCGGGATCCTTCAGTTTAAAGACTTCATTAATTTTTATTGGCTGACAGTCATTTTAGCTCACGTCCTATGCCCACTAATCTGTGAGTTAGCCACACTGAATTTGATGGGGTTTAAAATGAGTACACAATACATACATTGTTTTGGAAGCAATATTTTTATGCTTCAAAATGTCAACAGGATAGCTGAGCTAAAAGAAATGAAATAACCTTTTTGGGGCTTCATCTACACTGACCATTTAATTCATTTCAGACTAGCTTCAAACTGTGGCAGCTAGACTCCTAAAACACACAAAAGCATGCAAAAGAAAGCACTTAATGTGCATCAATGCTCTGTAGTTTATGTAATCCCCATCCGAGCCACAAAATAGTTGCAGGATTTCCTATGTAATCATCTGTACAGAGGAACCACTTTCTTCAGTACCAATTTGAAGCTCCATTAAATGGTCAGCATAGATGTGCCCTTAGTTTCTCCCATATTTACATTTCTGAAAGTATTATTCTTTCAAATAAATGATAATAAAATGTGCACATTTCAAGAAGTTCTCATTGAAAAATAAATAGGACATAATTTTTCATTACTTTAATAGTTATGGTTGATTTTCAGCATGGACAGAATGTTGTTGAACCTGTAGCTATATAGCCATTTAAAAGGTAAAGAATACATCGGAAAAAAGATTTGACACCCTAACTCAACCTCGCAAATATAGCTGAATCAAAAGAGATTCTAAACTCTGGCTGGAATCTGACATCAGCTACTTATTTATGTAGACTTAACCTTTCCTGGCCATACCACCTTATCCCCCCCCCCCCAAAAAAAACCTGGTGGAAATATAATACCACTAAGTAATTACAGTTAAAGGAGTAGGTAATTACAGTTAAAAGAGCATCAAACTGCATTAATAGTCTAATGTAGATGACCCTGAGTTAAGTACACCTAACTAAACAGCTGATATAGGATTCCAGATCATGTTTTAACATATAATCTCTACAGTTTCTACCTGGATGAATACATTTGTTCATTGCAATTTTTTCTGCTGGTAAAATGTTTTTAAATCTCAAGTTCTTTCTCTCAATTTATGAAAAAGTATGCATTTGGAAAGTCTACTCAGTCTCACTGCATTGAGAGCTATCACTTCTCTGGATGTGTTCAAAGCAAGTCCAATACTCATTGTAGAAACTGATTCAGCAACGGCATATGAACAAAAAAAAGGCTGAGGCACATCACTGGTCCCTATCAGGCCTGTAGCGAGGGTGGGGGGGGTGGTTTAGGGGTTCAAACTCCCCCCGAAATTTTTCAAGTTATAAAAAAAATCTCGTTTACACATGAATTTTAACTGGTTAACCAAATCCCCATGCTAAGTCTATGAGATGCAAAACATTAAGAGTCCCTCCAGGCACTATCTCAAGCAGATATTGACAGGTTTGTAGCGGGGAGGGGTATGTGCTAGGGGTTCAACCCCCCCCCCCCCGAAATTTTCAAAACCCCTCCCGAAATTTTTTTCTGGCTACGGCCCTGGTCCCTATAATCAGGTACTGCCACAGGTAGTATCTCACACAGAGAGATCTTTCCCAGCCTGCTTTTCAATGGAAATCCTGGAAATTCACTGAAGATAGTCTATAGGTGACCTTACCTATGTTTTGATTCAGAAAAAATAAAATGGTTCAGCTTATGCTATGTTTATGTTTAGCTAATGCTGTAATTGAACCTTTTGAAGCATTTAGAAAACGCTTCTTTGTAACCAGTCCCAAATAAACAAAATGCCATACGCTGTCAGAATCGAGCAGCTCTGAAGTATGTGGACTGTGAACAAAATATGAAGGCTTTCTGAAGTTTACTTCTTCCTTAGGCATAAAAAGATGTAAATCAAAAAAAGATATCATCAGTTTACTGAGATACACAAAACTGATGGATAACATATATAATATTCCCAAACCACAGATCCCAGCAATCATAGATGGAATAGACAATTGTGAGAAGAGTACTAGTACTTGACTCTCATCTCGGATGTGATTGGAAAAAACACACAGATTTAGTATGAGTCAGCCGGAAATGATGTGACAACTGGGCAACTATGGTCCCATCTACACAGAACGCTTAGAATTGTGTAGAGGAGGATCAGCCCTGCAGAGGCCAAACACTGAACAAGACTGATCCGGGATAACATGTGGCAAGGCCATCTGAATGCGGTCTTGCCTCATGTTAGCTAAAGTTGGAGAAAAGTGGAAATTCTACCACAGAATTCAGACTTTTTCCTGATTTAGAGTCTGTGAGGATAGCTGCCACTGTCTCCGCCGCAATCCAGCATTTCCTGGGCTCAGGAAGACCATGGATACAGGTTAGCAGTCCACTCTCCCACTGTCCTTCATGTCAGTCTTCTTCCATGACATGGGTACTATTTGTTCCATTCTGTAACATCAGCTAGGACAACAGGGAGTGCTAGGAAGGAGGGAGGGAGGAAAACTATTCCTTCTCTACGCCCTCCAATTTCTTTTAGTGCCCCATCACCCCAGCTGATGTCATGCCATATGATAGTGAAAGGACAGATGCTGTGTTATGGGAAGAAACCACTATGATGGGGGGGGGGGGCAGGGGGACAGTTATCATGGCCATCCTACAGAGCCAAATTGTGTTTGGTGCCATCAGACAGTGAAAACTCCCTGCCACCTCTGCGGAAGCTGGGGGAATTTCTGTAGTTACCATAACAGGGACAATTTGGCACCCAGCATGACAGATAGGTCCAAGTTATGTCCACATGTAGATCTGCCCGATGTTTTCTATATGCGGTGCAAAAACTATACTACTTTTTTGTGTAATGGGCCATATTTATAACACATTTACAGGATGATACACCCTTCTTAATGATTACCAAGAAAATCTGCAAAATCTATTGAGATGATTCTATTGTTGAGGAGAGGAGTGGATTTGCAGTGGATAGAGTAGGAAATAAAATATTTTGATCCCAGTCCTAACCTTTCCCTTTGTGAAGCAACATAATGGACAGGATGAACTACAACTTACCATGATGCTGTAGATCTGAGCAATGAGTAAGGGGGTCACCATTTCGTATATCTTGTCGTCTAGTACGTCTAAAATAAATTAGAAAAAAAACCCTGATAAGCTTTCATTGAATTAATCTGTTGAGTTTCGGACAATATGTAAAGATGCCCTTTAGTTTTTTTCCCTAGTTACAAAACTGCCTGAGCAACAGAAATTTAGCTTGTGAACAATATATGTTTAAACATTTACTTGCTAACTTTATCTGTGTTAGATCAAGGCAAGAAAGCATGGCTAAAGTAAGAAGTTATTCAGAGAGATTTGACTCAACTTAAGCTAAGGATATGAGTTTCTAAATGAACTAGTTGAACATTTGTGAACCACATTAAGCATCATTTCCTTTCAATGACTTTACACTCAATAATCACTACTTTCAACACAAGCAAATATATGTCATTGTGAATGATCTGGGTAAAACCTTTAGTCCGTATTGATTATGATTAACTTAACAGTCTGATTTCTAGGTATTTGGATCAATGAAGGTTCAACATAAACTCAATTTGTCCTCAGTCATATAACTTTCTTAAAGACACAATTAATCTAAAAATAAACTAAGTTTGTACATCAGATTTGTCCCGATATAAAAAGCTTAATTGAGTAATTAGAGTTTTGTAAATGGGGCATTTGAGAATTCCTAAGAGACAGATATTGGCATCTTTCTGAATGTAGACATCTCAGAATTCCATGAGAATAACCATGAAAGTTAAAACTGGTAATAAACATTGGGACAAACTTAGGCCACCATATGTCTCTGATGTAGAAGCTTAATAATAATGAGAGTAAAGTTAAATCTCAGATGCTCTCTAAACAAAAAACTGCAGCAAAATTTTCCACAAAATGGAATATGTAATATGTGTTGATCAGAACATTCCAAACGTTTATATTCAAAGTTAGAATAATGGTTAGAACTGTTATCAATATCTCAATATAATCTATTGTAATGTAGCCTTGAGCAATGTTATACCTTCTATTGAACTTCTTATTGTTGTCTAGCTGGTGCCATTAAAAACATTTTATAGAAAACACAACCATTTGGAATAGTTGGTGCGTGTTTGGTCTGATTACCACTGTTATTTTCCCTTTGTCTATTTCTTTTGTCACAAAACAGCAGTAGCACAAATCCCCCACTTCAATCCATACTGATTCATAGTAGAAGAAAGGAAGATGGCAAACAAAGATGTTGTTAGAGGCTGAACACTTCATTTGAAGAAGAAAGGGAACATGGAAGGAATGAGAAGACAAGGGGGTGGAGGAAGAAAAGAGGATTAGAGGACTGCATAGTAATAGATTTCCAGATCCTGAAATCACGTGAATAAAAGTCAAAGACTCAGTCACAGGTGTTTATAATACTCATCTTTCAGTTGTAAAATTATTCTTTTTAAAAAATAAAAGCATAGTGTAAGTCTAAAACATTTCTCATCACAAAAGAACAAAGTATCTTGAAAATAAAATTTTAAAAATTCATCATGGTTGACTCCAATGAAATCAATCTGTAAATGCCTTTCCCCAAAAGTGTAGGAGAAATCAACCCCCACTTCAGCACTCAAATAAGTTAAAGTGTACATTATTGCAATATAAGTGAAAGTCTATGATTTTTCCACTACTGCTATTTTAATGCCATAATGTTTTTATTGCTATCTGATATATGCATTTTAATATGTCACTTTGGGAGAATCTTGGCTTTAAAGATCTCATATACAATGTCCGTCTGTGTGTGTTTCAATATCACAAAATCTTTAATTTACATTAAAACTATATGTAAGGGAAAATACAAAAACCAAAATGAAACCTACCATACAGAAGCACACTACAACAACAAGAAAAAACTGACTACACAACTAAAATAAAATAATAAGGGGAAAATACAGATAACTTCCTACTTTCCAGATAAGTGGTTTTAATTGCCAAACAAGCAAACTTTTTCTAAGCTAATATCCTAGTTCTACTAATTCTTGAAACCTACAATTGATAAATTATATATAATTTGGAATTAAATTAATACAAATAAATAACAGACCTACTCAAATGATTTTTAAGCCAAAGGTTTCTCTTCATTTGTTTACTTACATTCAGACATTCTTTTCCTGAATGTAAATGCTAATCAATCTGAGTTTAGGATTTGCTATGAAATATTCAGCTGCTCTCCTTTGATGGGGGGAATCAACAGTATTCAGTTTGAGAATAATACTTTAAAAAATAAGCTAGATTTCACAGTGAGGTTGTGAAAAGACACAATCTCGGGAATGCGGCTCCTCATTTATGCCTCATTGCTTTGCAAGCTGTTAAAGTAACAAAAGGTATAGAGCTGCATCCTGGTAAGGATCTGGCAATCTTTCCACAACCTCATTCTTGGGCTGCAAGTGAGTTTGCAAACTGCAGTGAAAAGGATTCTCTTGCTGTCACTGCTCTAGCCATTTCAGGAAGCACAGGCTGGCATTACCTTTATTCATCTAAGAATGGATTAATAGCCTGTTTCTAATACAAGACTAAATCATTTTGCAAACCCCTGTCAGTTCCCTTAGCTTTAAAAGTTGTTTGCCAAGAGATACAAGGTATTTCTATCTCACAATAAGCTGGTGTTTGAGATAAACAAGAATTGCATGAAATGAAAAAGTAAGGCTAAAAGGACTCACTTATAGAACCACTCACCCTTCCTTCTACACATACATTAAAGCCTGAGATGAAGCAGCTTAAAAAGAAGTGGGTGGGTGGCTAAACAACATTTAGCTAAAGTGTGGGAGGAAACAGGAGGAATTAGATTACGGGCTGGAAAATACATGTTTAAAAGGTGCCCTTTAAACCCAATTCTTTCTGAGAAACACACACTTTTCCAAGTGGAAAGCAAATACAACTCTTTCAAACTTCTGTCTTGTACACTTTGTAATGTTAAACAGAGCTAGAATTAACAATTGGGAGAAGACAGAGATCTAAAGGAAGTTTTTTTAAAAACAATTGCTCGGTTATTCACTGAATCTCATATGCAGATTTCTTGAGTGATTTTTTTAAAAAAATTCATCTTAATCCACTTCAAAAAGAAACAGCTGTAAGGATGGTGGGGGACTATGCAGCAGGACTAACAGATCTGTGTTTGAACTCCATTTGAGGTCTCACATTTTAAAAACCCACTTCTTTGTCCCATGTTTTGGCACTCTCTGGAAGCACCCTCAGATAATGAAAACAAAATCACTATTAGCTTACTGTATATACTTCTCTATTAGTCGACTTCATTTATAAGTCAGTTGCATGTTTGGGGGCAAACTGGTGGTTTCTCATATGATCCATGGATAAATGGAGGATCATTTTATCTGTGGATAAATTGGAGGGGAACGTCCTAGTGCAGCATTACGCAGTCAGCCACCTCTGATAACCGTCACCACTTTTGTAACCTATACATTCAAAGAGACATTTCATCACTCTACTCTGAGAAGGGAGTGGTTCCCTTTTTGATAAAAGTTAAGAGACAGTATTAACTTTTTTCAAAAATGAAAAGAAGAAAGAAAAAGTGAAAAGAAGTATTTTCTGAGTAGAATGACAAAAAAGCAAGAGATTAGTCCATCACAGAAGAACAGTTCTTTGAGTGGACATGTCAAAGAGCTGCACCAACCATTTTCCTAGCCAGGCCTGCAAAAAGGCCAGAAGAAGCATCATGGGAGAGAGAGGGTCTGTGTTTCTTTTAGGTTCTACTAGGATGGACTAAGCTCTCCTCTTTTGTGACTCTAATTAGAAAAGGGAATGGTTCAGTTAAGGTACAGTAGTACACTGACTCAAGGGTAAGTCGACCCAGTATTGGGAGATTTATATTTTTGACTAATATTTCTAGACTTATACAAAACTTGATGTTTTTAAAAAAGGGGTGCATCTAAATCTTGGCTTCTGAGTGACTGTTAGATGTTATTGCTAAATATATACAGAAAAAATACATCCCTATGAGACACTAAAATCTGACTATCTTGCCTGGTTTGTGAGCTCCCAGGATCATCTGGTGAGCTACTATTAGAAACTGAATGCTGTTTAGTTGTGTTGTTGTGCGTCTTCTGGGCTGTATGGCCATGTTCTAGGACATGGCCATACAGCCCGGAAGATTCACAACAACCCAGTGATTCTGGCCATGAAAGCCTTTGACAACATGCTATTTAGTTGATTACATCTTTATACTCAGTACAGTCAGCAATATCATGATAGCGCAAAATTGGAAAAGTTGGTGGCTCTCATGTTAATGGGGTAGTGAATCCTTTCTAAACTTTAGTCTAAACTTGAAAGGAACAACTAAAAGTACTGAACCCTCTTCAGGCTAAAACTACAGTGGATTCACTATTCTGCTAATATAGAGCAACCAGCCACCATGGACTTGAAACAGATGGGGAAGGAGATTGGGTTGAAGAAGATATTTACATCTTCTCTTACCTCTTGGCAGTGGGGAAGTAACGGGAGCATGATGAGCCATCCCAGGCACAATATGGGTCCCTAGCAAGGCAGCATTCTGCACATGCTTTCCCGTAGACATCACATCGGTGCAGGGGAAGCTGTGAGACTCCAATAGATGAGCCAATATAGAGCTGTTGCTATGTAAGCAGAGAGAAGAAGGAAAGGTAAGTAGAACAGCAATTTTCTGGGGGAGGGGATACATCATTATAATTCTATATCTATGAAAAAGTTGATCATTATAATTATGTAACCAAAAAAATGAAAGCTCTTGATAGTTTTGTAGTCACTGGAGCTTCTGCTCAATCTTGCTACATATATTTTTCTTGTCTTTCTATTTCTTTTTTTTTAAGGAATGTATATATGTCTTCCACAAGAAAATGTGTCATTTCTATTGCACATTGAGAATAATTTTCCTTATTGCAGCTGAACATGTACACCTGAATCCATAGATGTAGATGGTCTGGAAGCTCACATGTTCTAATAGTCCAAGTCCATATATCCATTTATCTACTTGCCTCACTGCCTTTCTATCTATCCATCCATCCATCTTGTGAACTGGGGTCTTCATGAAAGGGGATTGGATGTACAGTGATGCTGTTCATTACAGTAGCAATAGAAATTATTATTTTCTCTACGTTGTCAAATAAGATATTTTTTTCAGATGCCAAACTACCACTTATTCTACCAGAATGAATGTGGACGGCCATGATATCTAAGAGCTTGTTAGACAAAAAGGACTGTCTACCTGACTAGCAAAGGAGAGAAGAAAACACAAAGGCTCCAGACTTAAGAGCCCCGTGCTCACACAGAAAATCTGCCACTGCAAGTTCCTCTGTTCACTCATGTTGGGTGGGAAGCAATTTTGTTTCAACAAAAGGGAAAATCTGGGGAAGCTGTTTTGATAGTAATTCTTTGTTCTGCAAGGGGTATAAAGATAATCACTTTATACTATGAGGACTCCAAATTTCACAGTACACAAAGAACAATGAATTTAAGATGAGGAGATGGGAGTGCTCCAGGATCAGGAATCAACATGCTCTCAAAAACACCTTTATTACAAAGATGTGTCATGCCAGCAGCTTGTCAGTGTCTCACACATACTCCTTGTCCCCCCACAGACCCATATGTTTAACTCAAGGCTAGACAGACACGTCATAGGCTTCTCTCAGTATGAATAACCTGAGCTTTCTTAGCTGGAAAGAACGTTAATACTGTAAATTTGTTTTCCAGAGGATCAGGCAGAATTGTAATCCCTCCTGAAAACATAAAAAGGCCTTTGATCGAGAAGTTGTACTGAAATGCATGGCTCATTATACTTGTGATCAGCTCCTTTTAAAAAATATACTTGTAAAAATAATCAAAAGCAGAGCATTCTGGTACCATTTAAACATGCGTATATATAAAACGTGACAGCTTTGTTTTGAAAATAGTTTTCTCATTATTTTACATCTCTCCCCCCCCCCTCCCTTTTGTTGTTTTAGGTGATAAACTGCAAGGGAAGAGGCCCCAAACAAAATATTTCATGTCAAACATGTTCATTTTGGGAAAATTTCCAATATACAGTGAGGTTTCCAGCTGGACTGTATAGAAGTCGATTTACGTCTTTTCCCATCAAAAGCTGTATCGACGACCTTCATTACATACATCCTTGTTTTAATTTCCTTTTAAAATACAATACAAAGGATCACAAAGGATTTGTTGTGAGATTAGAAAAGCGAATTAACTGGTGAATGGCAAGTGAATGCATGTAAATCCTATTGGTTCAATGGGTCTGTTCTAATAAACAATAGGGCTCAGCTATGGCATTGTATACAAACAGGGAGTCCTTGCTGCCACTGAGGTAGTTCAGGGAGTTCTTGTCAAGTACCAAGTAGTCTCCACCTGGCACTTGGGAGTCAGGTTCGAACCTGCCTTTCTTGGCGGATTTAGTTCATGGAATTATTCAGTATATTTGCATCTTCCTTTCAAGCTCAATAGCTCAGTGTTTTATACCACTCTGACAATCTGAGCACAAAATCATATCTTATTTTGGATGGAATTGAAGGTCAGGTATGATTATTTGGGATTTCCAGGTAGAGAGCAAAGAATATTGCCTGAAAGGGAATCATTGCTCCCAGCAATGATAGTACCGGGCTTATTGGGTTGATATGATCTTACTCCTATCTTCCCAGGGGCAGGCAACTTCCTTTACATGTAGAAAGTCCTAAATAACAATTCCTAAAACCATGTCTGAGACACCGGAGAACCATTGCCAGTTGTATGGAGAAAACAGCTAGATGAACCAATAGTTTTACTCTCTCCTTTCTTTTGTGAATAGGTCAACATTCCCATTTGGAACAGTGGGACATTTAGCCAGATCTTTGATTAGACAGTGATTTCATTTTGCATATGTATGACAGAAAAGGAAGAAAGGCTTTGACTATAGTTATCCTGCCAGCTTTGGAGAAGAGGGAATTCCTCCTTGTCAGCCAAGGACTTCTCTAGATTTAGAAACAGGTATGCTTATTAGAGAGAATACATTTGCATTTCATTACTTTCTTCATTGCTAGGAAATGACAAATAAGGATTTTATCTTTTTCTTGCCTATTAGAATTTCTTGAGAAATCAGTAATGTTTATGAATAGAAGTGGGAAAGATCAGGCATTGGTATCTATTAAGAGAAAAGGGTTAAGTTTTCTAATATATATAATGGTGCATAATACCTAATATGGATACATATGTAGTCATCAGGATGATATGAGTTTACCTGTTTAGTGGAAATTTTCATGGCTGAAATCACTGTAGGTTCCTGGAAAAGAGAATTATAAAAAATGCTTTCAATAGCCATTTTGAAGAGACCACGAGGCCATCCAGTCCAACCCCTACCACTTCTGACAGATGGCCATATAGCCTATGCTCAAAAACTTCCAGAGGAAGATGGCTTTTGTTAACTAAAAATTGTTCCTAATGTTTAAGAAAACAAGCCTGCTCCCTCCCAATGAGATGTCTTTTCAAATATTTAAACATAGCTATTCTGTCACTGCTCAGCCTTCTTTTCTTCAAGCTAAACATACCTCTGGTGGCACAGTGTGTTAAAGCGCTGAGCTGCTGAACTTGTGGACCAAAAGGTCCCAGGTTCAAATTCCGGGAATGGAATGAGCACCCGCTGTTAGCCCCAGCTCCTGCCAACCTAGCAGTTCGAAAACATGCCAATCTGAGTAGATCAATAGGTACCGCTCCGGCGGGAAGGTAACGGGGCTCCATGCAGTCATGCCAACGTCAGGGGAAAACATTTACCTTACTTTTTAAACATACCTAGCTGCTACCTAAGCCATTCCTCATAGGGCTTGGTTTCCAAACCTTTGATCATTTTGGTCACCTTTCCAGATTACCAGCATCATTCTTGAATTGTGGTGCTCAGAATTGAACTGGTGAGGTGCTACCAAAGCTGAATGGAGTGCTACTAATATTTTCCTAAATATAGACATGATACTCCTATTGATGCAGCCTAGAATTGCATTCCATGATGATAGTCTTGCAGTTAATTATTTTGAATGATTTTAAGACAATATTTTATTATTGCTATGGATGCATTCAAATTAAATATATTTAATCTCACACATTTGAGTCGGTATGTCCATGCGTCAATAAAATCATCAAAGGTTTAATACTGAATTAACACAAGTTCCCTGAAACCTGCGAACAAAAGGTGAGGAATGTACTGTTCCCCCCTTCCATTCAAATATTCTATCTTCCTTCCCTTCTCACTTTTAGCCATGTGTTCACATTCCACTGAAGCTATGCAGGTTGCCCCTTCTTCGAAATTTACAAACCCTCCAAGCTTACACAGTTTACCCCAATGATCCCCTGGAGAGCTAGATATGGCTCAGTGGATACTAAGTACGTACACTGCAAATGGGTTATTAAACTTGGCATTGTAAGGCATCAATTACAGATTACTTTTGAAATGTTTGCTCAGCTGTTCAGAGAGACACTACACAAATCAGGTTAAATGGCATTTGTTATCAATGTAATACATCTGGAATGCCTTCAGTTTAACTGGAATTGTAAATGAAAAGCATTGTTTTTGGCATATGGCAGCCCAGGCTGTTAAATTCATTCTTTGGTGACAGAAAATTAAATCCATCCACCCAAGGGATATGTGAAAATTCAAATGATATGGGTTACACTGAAATTCCATATCAATGTTTGATACAGGACTCAACTCCTTTGACATTTTTTTAAAAAGCAATCACACTTCATCTGCACCTGCAATGAAAATGAGGTCAAAATATTTTATGTTAGCTGATAAGAGATCTGGGGTTGTGCTAAGTGTTTCAACTCTCAGTCACACTTGAACAATGTATAAGGAATAATAGCTTCCATCAATTACTTTTCCTTATTTATATCTCTTTTTTTCAGCTTTTCAGACAGTCTAGCAAAGTTACAAGTTACACAGGTCTCTTGGTCAATTGTTTATTCACATAACAGTTTTACTTTCTATTTAAAGCACAGAATGTTGAAAGCAAACAATTCTGCTGCCCATGTTACAATATGTTACCCAAACAATATGGCAATGCAAAACAAGAAGAGACAAATTAGAATAAAAATTCATTTTGCTGAATACTGTTTCCTAGATAATTGGAAACTTAGGCATAGTGTCTACAAGGATGTGGATATAGGCTGTCATCATCTAATTAGAGGAATTTCAGTCAGTTAATTATTAGGTTTTAATTAGGGATTTGAAAAACTCTCAGTGTCAATCAATGTTCTTGCCTTTCATCAAATCCGACCGGTGTTTCTATATCATTCTTTGTTTATGAGTCTTAATTTTTAATCCCCACATGAAAATCTATGTGCATTTTATGTACACATTTGTCCTTAAGAAACACATTTTTACACTTTTTCTAAAGGATACATTTTTCTTGCTCATTTAATAAAGTGCGTTCATGTTTCTAGTGTACCCATGCTACTTGTCTGTATTTTAAAACATATGCATGATTTTGTGCACATGAAGTATACTACATGCATTGTAAACATACCCATTTTTAATGCATAGTCCACTCTATATTGCAATGAGTTTTGGGAAGTGTGAAATAAGTGATTTTGGAAGCATTCTTGGTCATCATAATACTTTTCTATCTCTACTTTTAACCGATATATTTGCATGGCATTTAAAAAAAGTATGGGAAGCCACTTTATACCAAGCCAAACAAGTGACTTGCCTTGCTCAGTATTTTTTTTACAACAACTGGCATTAATTCACACAAAAGTGTTTCTAGCTCTGGCTAGAAATACTAGAGTTAACTTGGGACCTTTATCATGCTAAACATATCTTCTAGAAACTGCTGTGTAACCCATTGTCAAGGAGGAAAAAAATCCCTATATCTATATATATAAAAGAGTGATGGCATCAGGGCAGCGGACAAAACAACAAAACTACAGGCCCTCCAACCTCGAAATTTAACAACACAACCCATCATTCACGGCTCTAGGTTGATACAACAAAAAGAAAAGAAAAATAAAGTCCTAATTACAGGGAGAGGAATAATAGTTTTTATCCAATTGCTGCCAGTTTGAAGGCTAAGCTCCGCCCACTTGGTCTCCTAGCAACCTACTCAGCCCAGGGGACAGGCACAGTTAGGCTTCACTTAGGCCTCTTCCACAGATTATCAAATTTTAACTGGATTACATGGCAGTGTAGACTCAAGGCCCTTCAACACAGCTATACAACCCATTTAGAATCTTATATTATCTGCTTTGCACTGGATTATCTTGACTCCACACTGCCATATAATCCACTTCAGTGTGCATACTAAACATAAAGACAACCATACAACAGACATTCAATACCACCACTACCTCAACAATTTCTCACCAACACCACCAGACAATGCCACAGCAACGCGTGGCCGGGCATAGCTAGTTTCTTTATAATAATTGACATGTAGTAGGAGGTACCCTTTTAGAAGAGGCTTGCTTTGAAGAAAGAAAAAGAGAAACCAATGCCTCTTTTAGATTAAGAACTTTTTAAAAATCATTTTTAAAGAAATCTGGCAGATGATTGTGAGATATTTTGAATAAATGAATAATTCTGTTTTCTTTTAAAAAATAAAGCAGTCTTATGAACAGATTTACCTAACACTTAAAAAAATCGTATTTTACATTGATCCTAAGGGAGGCAAGATTCATTTACCAAAAACAAAGTACTGTACGTTGGAAATTAATTTCTCAATCCATGCCAACTTTCACTTTAAGACAATCACATTGTGTACTTTATCAAAATTAACTTTGTCATGTTAGTGAGCCCCTTCAAATCTGAAAACAAACGTTTCCCTTCACCCTTCACACAGTGACATATGCCTACATGTAGAATTAATTTTGTATATTTTTGAAGACAAGCAGGAAGGCTTTCAAATATACCAATGCTTATCACTGTAAATTGCAAACAGTTGTATCTATTGGTCTGAATGGTCCAGCAGCAGCAGTGTGTGTGTGTGAGAGAGGGAGCTATTGGGTGGGTGTTATAGGAGTCTCTCTTTTTTAGTAGCTCAAACTGTACTGAAAGATCCTAGATTTATTTTGGCTAGTGACTATTGACAAGTTAATTAGGAAGGTTCGTTGGTTTCATCCACCTTGAAAAAATAGTCAGTGTAAAACTGTCTGAAAAGCATGGTGGAAACAAAGCAGCAAAAATAAATTGCAGGCACTCACCGGAAAGACTGTCATTTCTTCAAGCAAGACTTCTTCCAAATCATGCCAAGTCTCCTTAGGAATTGAAACTACTTTCAAAACTGTCCCAATATCTGAAAGAAAGAAGGAAGAAAGGAAGAAAGGAAGGAAGGAAGGAAGGAAGGAAGGAAGGAAGGAAGGAAGGAAGGAAAGAAAGAAAGAAAGAAAGAAAAGATAAGTTATTTTTCCAATAAGAGAAGTTATATATCAACAGACATTTCATTTTTTCATATTAAAATTGTGTTTCAAAAAGAGGATTAGGTACGGTAGTGGTATTCTTAAGGCAGGGTGGTAAGACATAGTAGAATTACTGTATAAACTCATATGTAAGTCTAGAAATGTTATACAAAATTCAATTCAATAAAACCTGGGCTGACTTATCTATTGGTCAGTGTGAGTACTACACCTTAACTCTTATTAAAAAAATGAACCATTTTCTTTAGTCTCTGAGTAGAAGATAAGAGCTTTGTTCATCCCAGGAGAACTAAGAAGCATTGACATTCACTAATCTCTTTGTTTCTGGCCTTTTTGAGTTCCTGGGTGGGGAAATGGTAGTGGCAGCTGATCATCTCAAGTGCATTAGTGCTTTCCCTTCTCTATGGACTAACCTTTGACTTATCCACAAGTTGTATCAAAATCCATACTTTTGGTCCCAATACTTGCTGTTGACTTATACATGAGGGAGTCTTATACTTGAACATATGCAGTAATGCAATTTAACACAATGATGATGAATTTATTAACTGCCTCTCCTGTGGCTCAAGGCAGGATGCAACATTATTAAAACAAGAGATAAAACACTATTAAAAGACATACAACAAGATACACAAGAGTTAAAATGCAAGTTAAAATCCACTAATGAAATGCAGATTAAAATTCATAGCTTAAAACTGACTGGGAACGCCTGCCAGAAGAGATGGATCTACAACTGTGTCTGAAATTCCAACAGCTGATTTAGCTGTTGAAGCTCTTTCAGCAGGTCATACCACAGTCTTGGGGTGGCTGATGAAAAGGTCAATTGGGTGATGGTTATCAGTCGGGTTCTGGCTGGTTGGAGCAGATGCTCCTCAGAGGATCTCAGTGGTAAGGGTGGATTGTACGGGAGAAGGTGATTCTGCAGATAATCTGGACCCAAACCATGTAGGGCTTTAAAGGTCAATACAAACACCTTCTACTTTGACCAGAAACTAATTGGCAGCCAGTGGAGTGACTTTAGGATAGGTCTAATATGCTCACTTCTAAATGTTCCTGTGACCAATCTGGATGCTTTGTTTTGAACTAATTGGAGTTTCAGAATTTGGTACAGAGATTGCCCAAAGTAAAGCATCTAATGATGCTAATTGTAAGGCTGCCCTGAGTCCCCTTGTTAGATCCCAGCCAACCATGGCACCAGGGCCTGCAGTGATTAGGGATATGAACTTTGACACAGATGATTTTGCGGATTGTACTAACATTTCCCCCTCTACGGAGGGGCCTCTGCAGCTGCAGGTGCCCGGAGAGATTGACTTTAGAGACTCACTAATTGAGGAGGATTCTTCTACTCCTTCCTCGCTGATAGAGCCAGATGTTGTTGAGAGAATGCGAATTTTAATCGTACAGATTTTGTGACCAGAGAGAGAAGTGCAAAACAGGGGGTCCGCCAGAGCCAGAGATTAGTGAACAGATGGGATAATGGTTAGTGTTCCCATGAGAAAGTTCTGGGAGTTCGTACTCCCTAATTGTGGACATTCTGAAATCTGTTAAAAGTGTTTCGCCCAGTAGTTTTCTTGCGGTGTCAACCTTGATTTTCCTTGAGAAAGGATTCCAGTCTCCAGCTCCTGTTTGTTTCCATGCCAAGTTTCCAGTTCCAGTCGGGCTGTTGCTGTGCCACGATTCTCAAGTAGACCTGGACTTCAATCCAGTTGTTTCCTTGTTCCTGATTCAAGATTCGTCTCAGCCTTGTTACTTTGCTACCTTGGATTACTATGAAGCATTTCTAGTGGACCTGAACTTTGCTTATTGCAACTCTGTTATACTGACTCAATCTTTGGACAATCTATCTTCCTTAGAAAGGGCTATTGAGTTCTCATTGTGGATTATAATATTGGACCTTTTCCTTTACCCATTTGGAACTATAATTGACTTTCTAAAAAGAACTATTCCTTACTCAGACTCTATACCTATTTCCTTTGGATATACAATTGCTTTAATAAAGATATTGTGTGTTATATTGGCTCTTGTCTGGTTTTCAAGTGCTCATGCTGCTTTGGGGTGCAACATCCCCCTTGAGGGTGAGAAGGGCGGGATATAAATGCTTGTAATAATAAATTAATTAATAAATAAATAAGACATGGAAAAATATATTTGGGTGTCACCAGCATACTGATAGCACCCTGCCCCATGCCTGCAGATTATCTCTCCCAGCTGTTTCATGTAAATGTTAAAAAGCATTGGGAATAGAATTGTACCCTGTGGGATATCATGTAACAGCTCCTTTTTTTTGAGGAGCCGCTATCCCAAAGCACAATCATCTGGAACCTGCTTGAAAAGTACAACTCAAACCATTTCCTGCTCTGAAGCATGTTTGAAATGGGTCAAGGATGTGTAGATCATCCAAGACTTCCTGGAACTGGAGAACAACTGTCATCTCAATCACCTTGCCCTAAAAAGGAGGGTAAGATACTAGTCTGTAGTTATTAAAGTTCAGTGATTTAATGATTGCTTCTTTTAAACAAGGTGGAAATTTCTTTTCCCTAAGAGATGCACCGATTTGTTGTATTTGAGATCTAATTGCATCTCCTCCCTGGATGACCAGCCAAGAGGGACAGGAATCAATTAAGCAGTTTGTTCTCATTACTTGCCCTAGCAGCTTGTCTACATCGATAGTGCTTGCTAATTGAAACTGATCCAGTGTTTCTGGACACCTCATTGTTGACTTCTGCTCCAATGGCAGTGTGTAAGTCAGATCTTATGCAAGAGACTTTCTCTGTGAAATGGTTATTAAAGGCATCACAGTCCGCTACGGAAGGTTCTAGCAATGGATTCGGAGAGGAGGACACCTGGTTTAAGGAGGACACCTGAGAGAGGAAGACACCTGGGCTCTGCCTGCATGCGTTTGAATAACCACCAATTTGATAGACCCCTATCACTGATACATTACTTTCTAGCACTTTATTTCCTTCCTATTTATCTTACCTCGCATTATCCCAGCCGACTCTCTGACACTTTATCAAAAGCCCTTGAAATTGTGTATTTTCTTATGCTTGACCCTTTTTATCCATAGTGGTTGATGTTTGTATCATTACTTCATTTTGCTTGGTCATTTTATGTTTTATTGTATGTTATGTTTTAACCGATTATTTTACTTGATTGTTGTACTATTGTTTTTAGTTATTGATATGTGTTTTAAATTGTTATACTTTGTTTCTGTGTTGGGCTCGGCCCCATGTTAGCTGCCCCGAGTCCCTCCGGGGAGATGGTGGCGGGATAGAAAAATAAAGTATTATTATTATTATTATTATTATTATTATTATTATTATTATTATTATTATTAAGCCTTTATAAAGAAAAATCAAAAAAAGATTCCAGGGAGAAGCCAAGCCAAAAAATCAAGCTGAGCAGCAGCCAGGCAAGGCAATCGGACTGAAGCACGAGGACACAACTGAGAGCAATGGAGGCAGTCGCCCACACAGTTTGCGTAAAAAACATCACAGTGTTCTTCTGCTCCAATTGGTCCAACAGGCAGGACTCACAGCGAAACCGCATGCAGGGAGTAACATGTGGCAGCAGCCTCTTTGCGTGCTGCATGCTCCTGAAAAGGGGAGGAAGAGCTATGATAGGCTGCCACATGGTCCTGTTATGGATGGGAAACCATGACGGCTGGGCCCTTGACATTACAGCCAACCAGCAGAGCCAAAAGAGCCAGATTGGCCAAAGGAAACCATCTAAAATTGATCAGCACACAAGCTATTAGACAAATAACCTTAACAAATACTACTGAGGTTAATGTGGACCATTCTCTTTATTTTTATTGTCTAATATTTATTATGGGGTTTAGATTATAATCACATCGTCATGATGTTTTTTTAATGAGTGCCAGGCAAAGAGCTTCATTTATAGAGTGACATAAAATGCTATAAATACATTTTGAAAAAAATATGACAAAGATACAGGTTCAGAATCCCTTATCTGGAATTCCAAAATCGAAAACACTTTGAAATCCAAAATTGTCTGTATGAATGTCTAACACAGTGACATCTATGCTTTCAGATGGTTCAGTTTTCACATTTCCAAGATATTCCAAAGTGCTATCTATCTAGCTATCTATCTTTCCAAAATACTTCTTGTTCCAAGCATTTTGGATAAGAGTTACTCTAACTGTAATTGTTTTTTAAAAAGAATAATTTAACTGTGGTGGAAGATTATTTAAAAAATCACTTCAGATAGCTAAGGCTTTAAAAATCAATAAAAGCCACTGGAATAACCTGGAATCCAATTTGGATATCATAGTTTGTAAATGGAAATCTATCTAATATATTAGCAACAAGGATGGGAAAACTTTGATCTGAAAACTAAGGCTCATCAAAGAAATGGGATTTCACTGGTGCCACACAGGAAAATATATGAATACTACAATTCAAGACAACAAAGATTTGTGAAAGAAAGAAAAAAGAAACAGGAACATGGCAAAGGGTCCTGGCAGCCAGCCACCATGCATCTACAAATCTTTAAAACAAATAGTTCTTTCTTAATGGGATCCTATCAAGATTAGTCATTTAGTGCTTTATAAAGCCTTTGATGTGAAAGGTAGAACGTGTTAAAGGCTGCAGTCTCTGAACAAGCCCCAATCACCCAAAGCAAAGTTTTATCAGCATTCAAGATCAGCTTTTTGTGGAGTAATATTTCAAACAAATTTTACACAAATTGAATTGGGCTCTTTTCAGATCCATAAGCTTCAATGAATAATGCAGTTTGAAAGATAAAATTACTGTAATTAATACATGTTTACTGACAGATGGACTCAGAGAGCACTAAATGATTCTCCTCCGACTTCAAATCAAGTTAAGAGTGTAGACAGATATATGAAAATATGTGTTTTAACATGTTCTAGAGAGAACAAGTTATTTTTAGGTTCCCATCCTAAAATACATTTACCAAAATAACACAATAGTAACTTCTAAGTATACAGGCAAAGACCTGCCCTGCCAATGTTTATTATAGCCATCAAAAACCTGTATTTTTTTAAATTAAAAAATATGATTACTGTTTACTATGGAAATATCATGGAGAAAAGTTTTGACCCGAACAGCTATACAACATGCTAGTTTTCTATTTTCTCAGGATAGGACAGAATCTGAACACGTGATCTCTAACCTGTAATCTGAAGCCACATGGGTCCCATCTACATTGCCATATAATGTGGTTTATACTTGCACTATATGATCAGTGTAGACTCTTATAATGCAGCTCATTTCAATTAAACATGTAACGTGTAATTCAGTTACACCATGACAATGCACAATCCCATGTTTCTTTGGCAACATCATACATTGTTGTACAAATGGGATAGGAAATGGTGATACTTGAGTCTTACAGTGCTAATCTGGTAGGGGTGTGTGGGATGCCAAAAAATCCTGCTGTATTTGATCCTGTTTTTTGTGCCCTCCATTGCATTGCAGCCAGAAATTCCATTTATGTTCCAGGAAGATACAGCCCATTGATAAAATGAAGGAACCTGTGAAGCTCCTCTGTCTGTCATTGTAATGACTATGAGGACAAAAATAGCCAAGTTTTACAAATAAAAAGGAAGATACTAACTAAGATATTTTAATGATAGAATGCAGAAGAAAATATTGAAATTCTCAAAAAGCAATCCTAAGCAGTGACGGCAGTGAGATAGAACACAGAGCTAGTTAGTAGGCATGTGCAATCCAGGAAAAAATGGTTCTAAACTCTCTTTGAAAGTAGGGGGGGTGCTGGCGCTTCATTTCTAAAGTCATTCCCAAATTTTGAAGCAAAAAATTGGAAACTTTCCGAAACTTCCAAATATTCGTAGTTTATTCGTTAATGGCAGACTCGCATGCACAATAGCGAAAAACAGCACTGGGGTGAAATTTAGGGGATTCTCCCACTCTCATTTTTTAGCTATCCTGATCAAACTTGCTGCAGTGATAGAATACATTTACCACTGCTAGCTCACCAAATTTCAGAACGTTTCTCTTATCCTCTGATTTTTGGCGAATTTCCATAGTTTGATAAAAAAAAATTAATAATTACAGAAATCTGTTCCTGGTTTGAAAGTGTTATTTCCTGTCTCAGTGGGTTGTCTTTACTTTGAAAGTCATTGTTCTACTTCAGGAACTTTGTTTTTGTGGCTGAAACTCATAATGAAATTCATAATGTTTCACTTTTGCACAGAATTTTAGGAATTAGTAAAAAGGTAAAGGTAAAGGTTTCCCCTGACGTTAAGTCCAGTCATGTCTGACACTGGGGGTTGGTGCTCATCTCCATTTCTAAGCGGAAGAGCCAGCATTGTCCATAGAGACCTCCAAGGTCATGTGGCCAGCATGACTGCATGGAGCGCCGTTACCTTCCTGCCAGAGCAGTACCTATTGATCTACTCACATTGGCGTGTTTTCGAACTGCTAGGTTGGCAGAAGCTGGAGCTAACAGCGGCCGTTCATGCCGCTCCCGGGGTTTGAACCTGGGACCTTTCTGTCTGCAAGTTCAGCAGCTCAGTGCTTTAACACACTTCGCCACCGGGGCTTTTTAGTACAGCTTTTAAAATATGCATTTTTTAGAGATCCTTTCTGCCTCCCCCTCTTTCCTCTATCAGCCTTGATTGGCTGAGAAGCATAGTCCTATGTTTAACAGGTGCCTTCTTTCTCTTTCCTGACCGACTTATTCGAGCGAGCGCATGAGGTCCACAGATCAGCGGTGAGTCAGGAAGCAAGCCTCACTGCTTTCAGAGGAGGAAAGATGATTGTTTTTTTTTTGTTTTTTTTTTTAAAGAGCAAACTCTCTTATAGAGAAGGACACTAGGCAATAGGGGATCATCCCCCCCTCAACTTTAAGATGTATCATACATACATCTACCAATTTATGGGGATTTTAATTTTTTTTGACAGATCCTTTTTTTCACCAAAAAATAGAATTTCGCTTTATTCAACAAACCATGAGATTCATTCTGGAATCATTGATCCGGAACCTCAGATCTCTTATGAAAATTATTACAATGCCTGGCAAGAACGCATCAGCTGGAACAACTTTCTCCTCTGAGTGGCTGACCGTTCAAAAAATTCATTCCAGAATCATATATACTCCTCTTCATTCTGCTTATAAGAAATTGCTAGAACCTTACCTGTTCCAATGAACATGACATCATACTGGCCATCCTCTGCATCCACCCGATCAACTACGATCTGTGTGAACTGATAATCCAGATCTGTTTTGACCATAATGGGGCGGTTGTTGATAGGGAACACAGGATTGTACATAGCAGGATGGCTTCTTGCAAACGTAATGACTTCATCTGGAAGGTCCTTGGTTGAGTCAAAGCCACCAAATGTTTTACTTGGACACTAGTGGGAGAAAAAAATAGAGAATGGTCAAGAGAGTGTTTTCCTTGAATGGCTTTGGGGGCTCATATTTGAATATTCAGGATCTGTTGTGAGTCACATTCTCAATTGCCAAATTTCTTCTGAAATCTACAAAATGCTTTAAAAGAGTTTCTTGCTTGTTTCAGAGAGTTTTCAATAACCTGTCATTAGTTTTTGAGTGCTAGTTTTGTTCAATAGCAATCATAATTTCATTATATACTTTTCTTAGCAACAGAATTTCAGTATCCTCCACTTTTAGTGAATTTAAACACAATTAAAAGTGGGTATCACTTTTAGAAATTGTGTTAGAAATTGTGGAAGTTGAAGTCCAAAACACCTGAAGGGTCAAAGTTTGCCCATGCCCGGTTTAAAGCAAAAGCCGAATGGCCACCTGTTGACTGTGTGGATCCTAGAGTGGGGCTTTCTCCCATTCTAGGATTGTATGATTCCTTAGGAAACCTCTCGGGTTTCCTAGCAGTTTGAATACATGCAAATGTGAGTAGATCAATAGGTAACACTCCAGTAGGAAGGTAACAGTGATCCATGCAGTCATGCTGGTCACATGACCTTGGAGATGTCTGAACAATGCTGGCTCTTCAGCTTAGAAATGGAGATGAGCACCAATCCACAGAGTTGGACACAACTAGACTTAACATTAGGGGAAAACCTTTACCTTTTACTTATATTTAATTATACTGTATATTCCCTTTCCCCTCTAAAAATGCTCTAAAGCAGACCATAAGCATTAACATAGCAACAATTTAGAAAATGCTGTTAAAACTAGAAGTTGTGCTATATTGATTATAGTAGTATTAGCATTATTATTAGGATACTATATTTTATTTTTGATATTACTATTAATTTATACTGTATACCACTTTTTCCCTCTTAAAATATTCCAAAGCAGACTATAAGCATTAAAATAGAATTAAACATACAAAAGAATCATTAAAACAAATTTAAAAGACATGAAACATTACACAACACAGATTAACGGTACAAGACACACAAGTGCAAACAAGAGATATATTTTTATTTCATTAATACACATATCTATATCTTCCAACTCTATTATACTGTTCTGAATACAACAAATTGAGTGATTCTTCTTCAAGAAGCAAATTTATCTTCACGGCTCTCTTCTTCCACTCTCACTGCATTTGGGTGTGTGTGTGTGTGTGTGTGTGTGTGTGTGTGTGCCAAAATACTGTTTGCTGAAACTTGAAAATTCCCTAGGGCCGGCCCTGCATTCTACCCATTAAATAATACCAACAATTGGCAATAGCCTTTTTGTAGCCTATAGCAATTTTGTGATTAAATGAATTCACATTCCCAAGCTAGTTCCTAATTTTCGAGATGGAGAGCAATCTTGATTACTTTCATTAATTAGATAATGATTAATCAGATAATACATATGAAGTGCTTTGAACAAGGAAAATAATTCAGAAGCGTTAAGTATTGTTAATGCAGCTAAGGCTTTATACACAAAAACATATGTGAATAACGTGAGTAATCTTTTTCATTTTTTAAACAGAGAGACTTGATCGTTTCTAAGTAGCCAATCCATCCATAAACCTCAAATTTACAATGAATGAACGTGATCCAAGGGCTCCGTGGGCCTTTTCCCTCTCAAATTCCTTAGTTCAGTTGTGCATGGTGATCCCTTAGGAAAGCTAAGTGCTAAATGGTTTTAAAAGAATCCTGACTATATACACGATATTGATTTCTTGTTTACATTCCCTGTGTTTAAAATGAAAGCTGTAAATTGAAGACCAGCATTTCCTTGTACTTTCAGCAAAAAGTAGTGCTTATCCAAAGCTCGGCAATAAGCGAGGAGTCAAAAAATGAGAAGCTTATTTGACAAATATTTTAATTTCTTCCCTGCATGCCCAAATTGAGTTCTGATAATTTGGACATGTCTTTCTTAAAGTGCAAACCCACCTCAGTCTGTTTACCATGGTGAAAAATATGTCTCAACTTTGAAGGCAATCGGGATGATTGGCCATTTCACCTGAATGAATATCCAAAGGCCTATCCTGTTGAAAATAATGCACTGAACTTTAATTTTCTGTACCATGTTTCTTTCAGTAACATGCCTATTCCAGTGTGAAGATGCTTGGGTTCACCAATAAGCATAATATTGTGAGCAATCTCTGTGTGATATACACACAGCAATAGAGCTTCCCTTGTCTTCTGATAGATCAGGAAAAATGGCTGGGAACTGGAAGGACTAGAAAAATCCAGTGATGGTACTGTGGTTATGCAGTTTCTGGATCCTTTTCATGCTATGCAATCATAGCACAATGGTTCATTCATTTTTTTATTTTACTTGTTTCATTTATATTCTGTTTTCTCCCCAATAATCCAGCTCAAGATACCTTACAACTTATGAAACACAATACAAATTGAAAACTATAGAAAAACATGATTTCATTTTAACAACTTTATCATAAAGCCCTGATGAAACATACTGCTTTGCCGAACTTCTGTGAAGAAAAGAGGGAGCAGTGGGGTGAATCTGTTGCACAGCTCCCTTTCCATGATGCTTTCCCTATCACATTGTGAGGAATCCCTGTGCCAGCTCCATTAGAGCGAGGAAAACACAGAAAGCCTCCAGTGTTGTCGGGGAAGTGTCTGGCAATGCTTTTACCCAAGTTGGGAGCAGGGCTTCCACAGGAAGCTCCACTGTGTTCTCTGATAAGCAGCTAGTTTATCAGTCCTCCAGATGGGGTGGAAGTGTCCTAGGATGCTAAAATTACCGTCTGACGAGGTGGTTTGTGCCATGCTGGCATTTTATGAATCCTGGAATCTTTGGTTTGATGAGACACTAGAACTCCGTGGCTAAGAATTCTAAGTGGGTCTCTTTGAACTGAAAATCTTATGATTGGATAAGAAGAAGTCATGGAAGTTTCATGCTATAGTTTTATAGTGTGAAAAGACATTTGTATAACACATAAATTGCTGTATATTTTTACAGCCTAATGCAGGCAGGCATCTGATGTTTGTTTTTGCAAATGGTTTTTTCAAGCAAAAGATATGGTGACACAGACTGGCTAGTTGTTTCCCAGGGCACATCTCTGCTCCCTACACCATAATCCAAGGTAGCCACTATTTAGCACATAGGAGAACTGGAAGCTACCAACTGATTCTGTGAGCATGCCAGATTCTGCAATTGTCTGTTGTGTGGCCAACAACTTGAGTCAATTTTTGTCTTTCTAATCCATATACTCATACCAGTGAGGTTTCTCATTCTATCCACATTAAAATGACTCCTTAAATATTCACTGTAATATTGTTAAAACCAAGAACGACTGTGGACCTGATTTGAGTTTGGCTTAGAGATCCATTTGATCTTCTTCAATCTCTCTAAGGAAAATCAGGATACACAAAAGTACACATAGATTGTTTATTGAAAGAATCTTGTGTTATGAGTTGAATGACATCTACTAAAGGCCTAGATAGATGGAAGTAGCATTTTCTTTATCACATCCTACAAGCAATTAACATGTGCTCTAGAAATCAGATTCCTTTCGGACCACTTTCCATCTGTATAAAATAACATAGGGTTTTTGTATGTTTTCCAGGCTGTATGGCCATGTTCCAGAAGTATTCTCTCCTGATGTTTCGCCTACATCTATGGCAGGCATCCTCAGAGGTTGTGAGGTGAGGTGGGCTGTCTCACATAGATAACTCCTTAAAAATGAGTTGGGGTAGAGGACACAATTTGTGCATTTAACAAATATTGGACAAACTTTAATTTAATCTCGAATTTTGGTCTGCTGAAATCAATTTGTTTTTCCCCCTTGAATATCCTGTTAAGAGTAATGTCTACCGGGATAAGAACAGTATTATCACTTACAGTTCCTGGTCGTGGATATGGTACTCTTCCTTGGAAAGGAACCCACTGATAGTTAGGACCATCTCTGTGAGCGTATGGACCTAGGAACACCCGCCTCACATCAGTCATAGTATACATGCAGATAGCTGATCCTTTGAAGATATTGCTAGTGTTGGAAAAAGCAGACAATTTCAAGAGGAATAAATTCATTATTTTAAGGATAGTCAGCTTCAGAAATAGCCACCTTTACACACACACACACACACACACACACATAAACTCAATACAATTCAAAGCTTTGCAAGTATGATGTAATTCAAATATTTCAAATAGGCAGTTCTGCTATTCCTGTCCTCTATTC
This sequence comes from Anolis carolinensis, assembly GCF_035594765.1. Lineage (NCBI taxonomy): Eukaryota > Metazoa > Chordata > Lepidosauria > Squamata > Anolidae > Anolis > Anolis carolinensis. The sequence continues at coordinate 94,661,751 of NC_085845.1, read as the reverse complement.
CCTGTGATCTTGCATTATCTTTTCCAATACTATGGTGAATCGAGTCTGGATTTAAATTTGAACTGTAAAGAAGGTATTCCTGGTAATCTGTCTATTTTGTGGAAAAGGTTTGACGCTTTGGAGTAGTACTTTAAACTCTGGGTTGAAACTTGCAGTAGATGGGCTACCTTTCTGATATGAGAAAGGCAGCCCATCTACTATATCTCTTCTTTGTGCCTGTTTGGTCAGCTGTTGACAGAAGGCTTCATCAAGTCCTTCATCCTGACTTGGGTGTCTACTACAGACCTCCGAGTCAGGATGAAGGACTTGATGAAGCCTTCTGTCAACAGCTGACCAAACAGGCACAAAGAAGAGATATAGTAGTCATGGGCGATTTCAATTATCCCGATATCTGCTGGAAAACAAACTCAGCCAAGAGTACAAAGTCCAACAAATTCCTCACTTGCCTTGCAGATAATTTTATGGTCCAGAAGGTAGAAGAGGCAACAAGGGGATCAGCAACTCTTGATCTAATCTTAACAAATGTGGAAGACCTGATCAATACAGTTGAAGTGGTTGGATCCTTAGGGGCAAGTGACCATGTGCTCCTGCAGTTTGCAATACAAAGGAATGCTGAAACTAAGACAAGTCAAACACGCTTTCTGGACTTTAAGAGAGCTGACTTCCAAAAAATGAAGGAATTACTGAGCGGCACTCCATGGACGCCGATATTAAAAAACAAGGGAGTTAAGGATGGATGGGAGTTTTTCAAAAGTGAAATACTCAAGGCGCAAATGCAAACAGTGCCAACAAAGAAGAAAAATAAGACAAGTGCAAAGAAGCCAGAATGGATGTCCAAAGAACTTCTAACTGAGCTAAAGCTCAAAAGTGACATGCACAAGAAGTGGAAAAGGGGAGAAATCACCAAAGAAGAATTCAAACGTATAGCCAACACCTGTAGGGAAAAGGTTCACAAGGCTAAAGCGCAAAATGAGCTCAGGCTTGCCAGGGACATAAAAAACAACAAAAAAGGCTTTTTTGCTTACGTTGGTAGAAAAAGGAAGAAAAAGGAGGCGATAGGGCCATTGCAAGGAGAAGATGGGGTGATGGCGACAGGGGACAGGGAAAAGGCAGAACTACTTAATGCCTTCTTTGCCTCGGTCTTCTCACAAAAAGAAAGCCATCTTCAACCTCAGCAACATGGAATGGACGAAGGATTGGGGGAAATCCAACCCCAAATAGGGAAACAAGTTGTCCAGGAACACCTGGCCACTCTAAACGAATTCAAGTCCCCAGGGCCAGACCAGCTACATCCAAGAGTACTGAAGGAACTAGCGGAAGTTATTTCAGAACCACTGGCAATTATCTTCGAGAGTTCTTGGAGAACGGGAGAAGTCCCAGCAGATTGGAGGAGGGCGAATGTGGTCCCTATCTTCAAGAAGGGAAAAAAGAACGACCCAAACAATTACCGTCCGGTCAGCCTCACATCAATACCAGGCAAAATTCTGGAAAAGATCATTAAGGAAGTGGTCTGCGAACACTTAGAAACAAATACGGTCATTGCTAATAGTCAACACGGATTTACCAAAAACAAGTCATGCCAGACTAATCTGATCTCTTTTTTCGATAGAGTTACGAGTTGGGTCGATACAGGGAATGCCGTGGATGTAGCGTACCTGGATTTCAGTAAGGCCTTCGACAAAGTCCCCCACGACCTTCTGGCAAACAAACTAGTAAAATGTGGGCTAGACAAAACTACGGTTAGGTGGATCTGTAATTGGCTAAGCGAACGAACCCAAAGGGTGCTCACCAATGCGTCGTCTTCATCATGGAAAGAAGTGACAAGTGGAGTGCCGCAGGGCTCCGTCCTGGGCCCGGTTCTGTTCAACATCTTTATTAACGACTTAGACGAAGGGTTAGAAGGCACGATCATCAAGTTTGCAGACGACACCAAACTGGGAGGGATAGCTAACACTCCAGAAGACAGGAGCAGAATTCAAAACGATCTTGACAGACTAGAGAGATGGGCCGAAACTAACAAAATGAAGTTCAACAGGGACAAATGCAAGATACTTCACTTCGGCAGAAAAAATGGAAATCAAAGATACAGAATGGGGGACGCCTGGCTTGACAGCAGTATGTGCGAAAAAGACCTTGGAGTCCTCGTGGACAACAAGTTAAACATGAGCCAACAATGTGATGCGGCAGCTAAAAAAGCCAATGGGATTCTGGCCTGCATCAATAGGGGAATAGCGTCTAGATCCAGGGAAGTTATGCTCCCCCTCTATTCTGCCTTGGTCAGACCACACCTGGAATACTGTGTCCAATTTTGGGCACCACAGTTGAAGGGAGATGTTGACAAGCTGGAAAGCGTCCAGAGGAGGGCGACTAAAATGATTAAGGGTCTGGAGAACAAGCCCTATGAGGAGCGGCTTAAAGAGCTGGGCATGTTTAGCCTGCAGAAGAGAAGGCTGAGAGGAGACATGATAGCCATGTACAAATACGTGAAGGGAAGTCATAGGGAGGAGGGAGCAAGCTTGTTTTCTGCTGCCCTGCAGACTAGGACACGGAACAATGGCTTCAAACTACAGGAAAGGAGATTCCACTTGAACATCAGGAAGAACTTCCTCACTGTGAGAGCTGTTCGACAGTGGAACTCTCTCCCCGGGGCCGTGGTGGAGGCTTCTTCTTTGGAGGCTTTTAAGCAGAGGCTGGATGGCCATCTGTCGGGGGTGCTTTGAATGAGATTTCCTGTTTCTTAGCAGGGGGTTGGACTGGATGGCCCATGTGGTCTCTTCCAACTCTACTATTCTATGATTCTATGATTCTATGAGAACCACAGTCTTCTTAGGACGCCATCCATACTGATCATTTAATGCAATTCAGAACTAACTTTAAACTGCACCAGTCAGACAAAAAACTCAGATGAAAGAATGTGGAAGAGCTCCTTTAATATGAAACAGTGTTCTGTAGTTTGTGTCATTGCCATTTGGACTCCAGATTAGTTCTAGGATTTCCTATGTAATTATGTGCACATCCAAACTACTTTCTTCAAGACAGGGTTGAAACTGCATTAAATGGAAAGTGTATATGGGGCCTAGGTCTCCCAAATCATATAGATGAGGTGCTGTTTCCATTTAGTTAGTGTGGTGGAGCTGCCTCTATGTTGCTTTTCATGTCACTCAAGGATTTCTCCATATGTGACTCAGCTTCCTGGCCTTCGGAAGGAGTAACATGAATCATTAAAAAAATCTCTCATAATATCTCATATCACAATGACATAAAATGGTCAATAAAGGGGCTAACCCAGAAAAAAACAAACATGTTCTTTCAAACTTTGTGGCCACTGGCTTGAGAGTGAAAATATATCTTGCTCATAAGAAGACTCCAATGCAATAACCTTTTGCATCTACTGCTATGCAGTCAGTCCAAAGGTTAAGAAAACACTTTCCCTCTTAAAAGGCTATACCGTAACAAAGAAAGCTTTTCAAAGCAGCCAGCTCCCAAAATGTCTCAATATAAGTAAAATGATATCTACCTTGAGGTTGTAAACACTCCATAGATTATTGGATTTTTAGGGTCTTTTGAGTTCATTAGAAACACATCCTCTGTCAAAAAAGAAAAATAAGGAAGGGGCAAGAAAGAAAAGCATCTTAGCCACATTAGTATGAATCAGCAGCTAGCCAGAGTGTGACTTTGCATACACAAACAATTTGACTACTTACGGAGTTCATCAAAATGAGTATCAATGCCATTGGGTCCTGGCACAGAACACATCAGGCGTGCTTTGAGGAAAGTGGTCCATTTGTTGACAAGGCTTCTGTGGCCACCAAAGTCATTCTACAAAAGGAACAATTCATATTATGACATTAATGTAATGATTGATTTACAGCACAAAGCATCTTATTTGTGGATGGATATGAGTCTATGAATTAATGGGGGGGGGAGGAGACCCAGTGTGACCTGAATCATTTTATGACTTCTTAATAGAATACAGAGTTTTGGGACTAGATATAAATACTTCTGGTTCATCAGGGAATCCTGGGTACATTTCTAAGGATTCTTACTTTAGGGATACATTGGCCTGCACCTTATTTTTTTGCTTTCTCTTCCATTATCCATTGATATACATGGATTATGGCATGCAGCTTTATTTTTTTAAAGGATTTATCTTTTTCCAATGGTCAGAGAGACCGGTCAATAAGAAAGCATAAAATATCCACAGTTGCAGTTACATATTAATTTTACTTTTGAAATGCACTCAGTAGTTCCAAGCTCATTTGCCTGTTTCCTTAAAGGAAAGATTCTTCTTGCGCTCATTGTTTGACCTGTATTTTTGAACTGTAGTTTAAATATAATTACATTATGAAACTCCACAATTAGATACAGCCTCTATTCTGGTTAGGGCCTGAGTGAAATGTTACTCTGGATTCCTGTACATAGCAAAAACAAACAAACATGTAGTATCTGAAAATATGTTATAGTATGTCCTAGTATTACGTAGTGCTGATCGTTTACCAGTAGAGAATAGTCAAAAACCTATTATTTTTTGCTTTTTCTTCCATTATACATTGATATGCATGGATATTTCATCTTTGAAATAAATTGTCAGACATCAGGAAATGTGTCATCTTTCAGCAAGAACAAAAAAGACCATGGCTTTTTATCTTGTATCCCCTGCTCCCATGTGTAATGTTGGGTTGTTTTATGTTTGTTGAAACAATTCATTTTTCATATGATATTTTTGAAGAACAAAAAATAAATCCCAATGTTTTAGTGAATTGTAAACAAAACTTTTGTTTGGCATAAATATATTAATGACAAAAATCTAAAATGTGAAAAATCATTGGAATGCATGTCCTTTAAATGTTTAAGACAATGAGGTTCACTTTCACATCTTTAGGTCAAATTTTACCTTGCAAATCTGTCCAATTCTGGCATGTGTGGCTTTTCCAGAGTGTTCTCCATCAATTGCATTTTCACGGAAGAAAAAATATATCTTGTCATCTTCTGGGTTGTCGCTTTCTGGGATCAAATGAGCACTAATAAACCTAGGATCTGAAAAGAAAATAAGAATATGCATTATAGCAATGTTGGCTGGATAATAATAATAAATGAAAGAGGATAGTAAATGCTCTGTCAAATGCTTTAGTTGTTTTTGGTTGAGAGCAATGCTTCCAAGCTCTGGTGCTTTCTAGGGTTCATAATTGTCTGATGAATTGTCCCATATTGCTGTCTATGGGAAAACCAAACAGCCTGTAATTTCTTCACACACAATTTCTTCAGGCTTGCCAGGGACATTTCCTTCATTTTTTGGAAGTCAGCTCTCCTAAAGTCCAGAATGCAGGTTTGACTTGTCTTAGTTTTGGCCTTCCTTTGTATCGCAAACTGCAGGAGCACAAGGTCACTTGCCCCTAAGGATCCAACCACTTCAACTGAATTGATCAGGTCCTCTGCATTTGTTAGGATGAGATTGATAGTAGCTGATCCCCTTGTTGCCTCTTCTACCTTCTGGACCATAAAATTGTCTGCAAGGCAAGTGAGGAATTGGTTGGACTTTGTACACTTGGCCGAGTTTGTTTTGTGGCTGTTTGTTCAACTGTTGACAGAAGGCTTCATTGAGTTCTTCAGCCTGGCTCGGAGGTTTGTTGTAGATGGTCACAACAAGATTGTTTGGAGTCCTGGTTCCCTTTATTCTTATCCAGATGCTTTCAAGCTAATTTCCCAGATTGCAGTCTTGCATCTCTTCTGCGGTATAACTGTTTTTGACATATAAGGATACTCCCCCTCCTCTCCCCTTTGTTCTGTTTCTGTGAAAGAGGTTATAGCCCTCAATGTCTACATTCCAGTGATGGAAGTCATCCCACTAGGTTTCAGTGATGCCGATGACATCGTAAGTATGGTGTTGTGCTAAAAGTTGGTGTTTGTCTTATTTCCAATGCTCTGTGCATTAGTGTAAAGACATGTAGGCCCCTGGGACCTTCTCCTGAGCCGTTTATTTGGGTTTATTGTGCTCTTGCTACTTGGTCCTTGTTGTGTTTGTGCAACCCTCTGAGCCTAAGATATGGAAATGCAGCCATGAAGGAACTATACAGGATCCTTAGCCATAAAGGAGTATAAACACATATAAGTGTCAGACTCATCCAGGCCATAATAATTCATATCTCTATATATGGTTTTAGAAGTGAACAGTAAAGAAAACTAACAGGAGGGAAATCACCTCATTTGAACTATGACACCACATGTTTTTTTTAATGAATACATGCAACTTTTCTCTAGCACCTCAGTTTGAATAGATTGCTACAAAGATACATGTGTGGGTAGAAAATAAAATCAGGCCTTAATTTCCACAAGAAGCAAAAATAACCAAACTGAGCTTTTTGGATTATGTGAGATTTATTGAGAAAGTTGATAACATTTGATAAAGTGGAAAGCAATGGAAGAGTGAGACCCCACTACATGGGGATTGATTCAATTAAGGAAGACATGGCTCTGAGTTGGCAGAGTAATTTAGGACTGGGAAACTGAATGTGGACATCTCTCATTCATACATGCATAATCAATCAAATTTGACTTGGCAGCAAATAATAAAAAACAAACTGCGAAACTGTTGACACTTTTGTGAAAATGAGTGCTTGCAGTATTAAAATAGATTTAAACTTTACTTTCAAGTCCTGGAATATACAGTTCTAGCTATTAGGTAACCATCTAAATGAAACATTGAAGGCATATTTCTGCAGGAATAAGGAATATCACTTCTCTCTTGGAGACCTCAATACATCCTATATAATAATAATAATAATAATAATAATAATAATAATAATAATAATAATAATAGGCAGGATAGAAACTAAGAAATCAATAAGCTATGGTGGAAAATAATATCTTATATCCCTTTCAGTGGATGACCTTGCTAAGACAATGTGAAAGAGAAAGTCTTTGTGTTTTTCATATTGGCCCTTAAAGAAGGTTTCCCAACTACTCTATGCTTCCTCTGAGGGAATTTTTTTTTGGTTTGGAAAACTGTCAAATACTTTACATTCAGAAAGCTTGTTAAGAAAAAAAGAAAGACAATTTGTTGAGCTGTGATATAATTATCAGTTCCCAAGGCCTTTGTTCTTAAGGAGACAACAATAGCTTTGATTCTCTGTTAATGACTAATTATATGATGAAGTAAAAAATGAACACAGAAGTTCAGCAAAATTATACTGTAATTCTCCTAGTAAATTAGATCTCTTACAAAACAGCCCCTATCAGCTGCATAGGTTGTTTATTCTTATAGAGGTAATTATCTTTTATAACCAAGTTTAGACTGGATAACACATTAAAATAATAATAATCTGAATGTACATGCCTAACTAAACAATATTACACCATAAAATGCAAAGTTGATATTTAGGCTTACATATGCAAGTTCATCACTTGCTATTTATCATAGGTTTGCAAGGGTGGTTAGACTAGCACAGTTCTCTCTGTAGGCTGAACTTCTATGATGTCTATGGTGACTCCAGTAAGGTTTCTCAGTAATTACATCCTCAACTTGAAAAAGATGAATTATCACTTCAGATTCCTACAGTGAAATTAACTTAGGTGTGTCCACCTGTTTGCATGAACAAGTAGATACCTACCACCATGGTCAAACTGCATGAGTGCCGAGAAGAGAGGGTAAAACAAAAGAAGCCTTGTAGTGGTGACCGCTTCCTTGCATGGAGAATTACAGGTTACAAGGCTGTGGGGATTTAATTTACATTAAATTCATATAATTGTTTGGTTTTAATTGTATCTAAAATCAGGAAGTATTTATTCCCTACATTAATATGATAGTAGTGAGACTACAGGCTGGTGTGATAAAGTCCTTAAATTGAGAAGTGAGGGTGAATAGGGAAGGTCAGTAAAAATATAAAATTCCAAAATCATAGTTAGTATTCGGCTCTACAGCCATGGATTTACTAAAACAAGAGGTCTTCAATGGAATAATTGATGACATGTTTTACACAGTTTCTTCTATCATGAATCATTATTTATTTATTTATTTGCCCCATTTGTACCCCACCTTTCTCCACCCTGGAGGGGTCTCAAGGTGGCTTACACATGACACTTGTGCAATGCCTTCAGAGCACATTATAGTTTTTGGCAATTTCTCAGAGTTTTTAGAATAGAAGATATTGGTTACCACTTTCATCACTGGGAAGCTTTGAATGCTATACTCAGATTGGATTTGGTATATTAAATGATGAAACGCAGCTAAGTTTTTCATGTGCTCTCAAGAACGCAATCATCGTTCATCTATCTCCAAACACATACATACCAATGCATTTGTTTATTGGAGATTAATTATTTTCTTTATGTTCTACTTATCTTCATTTCTCAAACACTAGCCTTCCTTTACAATGGTATTTTAAACACTTGATTTCATTTTGTAGATTTAGAGACAGCTACAAATTTGGGGTCACATTGAATATATTTTTGTGTATCTTATAATTAACTTTCACAGCTCGAGGAGACAAACTTGACACAAAATCTATTAAAGGAAAATTAAATCTGTCCCACAGTAAAGTTTGAAATAAGCACTGGTTGAATGATTGTAGTAGGCTTTTTTTTTTTACACTAACCTGTCATGTTAATGAAATAACACAAAATTCATCAATGCATTGAAACAACAGTTGGCAGAACAGAGGACAAAAAAATATTCTTCATTACCTCTTTTGGTATTCAGCGTTATCACATCAATTATGACAGCCCTGTTTGATATTCATGTGCTTAGAATGTGTAATTTTGAATTTAATTTAGCAACAGAAAATGTGAACAGTAAACTCTAGTATTTTGGCTAAGAGCAATTTATTTATGAGCTTAGCATTGAAGTGATATTTTGGTTGCTATTTTTTTTAAAAAAAAGAATAGCAAATTAGAGAGAGGGACAAAACGTGTCGGAATCAAAGAGGAAAGAAATGAAAAGAAACAAACTCATTTGATCACAGAGTCCATCTTCTTGTCAGTAACTGAGAGCTTTCCTTTCTTTGTACTTTAAGGGTCAAATCCAGTTCACTAAAGTTTGTGAAGCATTTGCACAAATGCATGGTATGAAATTCAGTTTTAATATGTATTGCTACAACTCTTGAAATGATTTTGGAGGTTATCACAGCTGTATTTTTACAAGTGGAAAATACTGCATGGACATTAACCATTTTCCTGATAAAATATCCTGAGGTGCCAGGTGTGTGAAAATATTTCACATACCTAAAAGGGACTTACATCTGTGTAGTCATGACTAGAATTATATTAACAGTATGAATATTATTACAAAAACCAGATATCTTTAATCAGCTTCTACTTTTATACTTCTCAGTATGTGGTAACACCCATTCATTGTCGCTATACAGATGTTGTGCAAAGACAGCAGGATGGCATTGGGTACATCTACACTGTAGAATTAATGCTGACTGTAATGGATCTTGCCTACCTTACAGGGTTGGTGAATGGCCTACCTTGCAGGCCTTGCTTGCAAAAGCTAAGCAGAACAAGGAGGAGGAGCAATCAGACAGACATTACAGTAAGTGCTGTCTGATTAGCTGATGCAAATGGGAGAGCTATTTAGCAACTGGAGATGGGCGGAGCCAAAGTGACAGTTGGAGCTATGCAGCAGCAGAAGAATACAATTCAGTTTGGAATTCAGTCCGTTAGAGAGTTGGAGTTTGGAGTGTAAAGATAGAGATAGGTTTTGGAAACTGTGATTTCAAAAAGAAACCTCTTTGAGGAATATAGTTAAAGCCTTCAGGAAGGAAGGGCTGAGAACTATATTGAGACTCTTGTTGTACCTCAGCGCTGGTTCACCTTGCTCTTAACACACAGTCCACCACAACAGGATTGGTTAAAACAGTTTATTGATAAAAGATAGTAAAGTCTAAATAAAAAGCAGTAAAGAAAGCAATGATCCAATTGCAAAGGCAGTCATTAGAAAACAATAATCCAAATGCAAAGGCAGTCAATAGAAGGCAATAATCCAAATGCAAGGCAGTCTGTAGAATAAAGTTCAAAGTCTCCAATATAGCAAATCGATCCTGAAAACAAGGCAGCAGGAACTTCAAAACACAATACAAAATACAAGATCCAGGCAGGAACAAAAGCAAGAATAATTTTCCATGAGCATAGACAAGACAGGAACTTTGCTTCCAAAACCAACGTTGTTTTGTCTGAAATCTTTCCCTGTTTCTCCCTTATTTAACCATGCTTACAGGCCAAAGAAGCATTCCTTTGCCCTTGGGTTCCCACACGCTTACCAGCTATCCTAAGAGAATGTCTGGGACGATGAACTTTTAACCTTAACCTTGTATCCCTATCTAAGGAAGACTCCTCCTTTGACTCACTGCCAGAAACACCTGGGACTTGTTGATGTTCTGAATCCTGTGAAAGATCACCCTTATCACTGGCTTCTGCTTCACTGCTAGTCTGTTTATCACAAACTTCTGCTTCACTGATAGTCTGCGACCTCTCTAACAATTCAGAGCTTCAACATTTCCCTCATCAATATTTCCATGGTCCGCCTGCATAAACCGAAATTCCTCTTCATCATCAGACTGAACCACAACAACTCTATACTTTAGAGTGTTGATGTTCAATCCCAGGAGAAGTGGATTTAAAAGTTTATATTGTCTTGTTTTTGTTTCCTGTGTAAAGGAACATATGTCCACAGAATTCAAGTTTTAAAACCATCTTTTTTCCTTTATGTTTTTCCTCACATAAAGTGTTTCGTGTGACTCTCTCAATATCCTAACATAGAAGAGGCTCCTGAATATAACATTGGTGGCAGCATTAGTTGAGGTAGCAAGTTCAAATCCTCCATATTTTTGGTGGCAGTTGAAATCAAAGCCTCTACAATTTTCGTAATTTGAAAAATCCTCTACATTTTGAAAGCAATCCTCTATACCATCTTGCCAAATTCAGCAGGAAGATGGCAGTGCCTAGTGCTATGGAATCCTGGCAACTCCCATGATTCTATAACATTGAGCCATGGCAGTTCAAATGGCATCAAACTGCATTAATTCTACAGTGTAGAATATGCAAAAATAAATAAAATAAATTACAGATTTAGATGACATGTCAGAGAACATTATGAATTCGTGATGGAAGCCTCTGTTGTGGCATTTATGTACATGAAAAAGTAGCTGTATGCAGAATATAAATGGGGGTCGTATTACTTAAATGAAAATATTCCTCAAGATTGGTATTCACGTTGTATCCTTCCACCTCATCTATCTTGCTGTTAAAGTAATTGGAAATACATTTTCTTTACAAAATAAAGACAAGCTGTGTAAGCAAGGAAATAAATCATCACGTACATAATTCTGACAGCATTATCGTTGGCAAACGTGTTAGGTTGTAATGGAAAATGCACAGTTAAATTTCAGTAGTTTTCAGCCTAATATGTTAATGTCTGGTAGTAGAGCTCTCATTTTTTTCATGTATCGTGTTCCACAGTTGGTGGTGGTTGGTAGTGTCAGGCCTAGCAATTGGTGATGGAAGGGGTTAGTGTTGGTCCTAGTTCTAAAGGGCAGAGTAATCTATAAGTAAGAATTTGCATGAGAAAGCAATTAAGGGTGGAGGCTTGCAGGAGATAGGATGCAGTTGGGTTTAACTGGTTATAAGGAGCTAGTCTGGAGACCGATGTTTGGGAGAAAAACCATTTGTTCTACTCTGGCTGTGGATGCTGCTGGTTTTTTCCCCAGGTTTGTGGATTTTCGATATCCTGACCTGTCTCCTGAACTCTTGGAACCTTGAATCTCTGGACTGATAATTGACTATGATATAGACTCTTGATCCTTGGACTTTACTCATTGAACTCTCAGCATTTGACTATTGGACTGGACCTTTTTGACTACGGTGTTTTCTTGAACCTGCATCGGTGCTTGCTATCAGTTTGGTTTTATATTCTGTGGCTGAATGCTATCTTTATGTTTTACATATGGACTATGAAAACAGCCAGACAGTAAGTGCTGTAATTAAACAGTTTGACACAAATTGGGTGTGATTTGGTTCACCTCTGCCTGAGTACTGGTAGAGCCCTGGCATCATGACACATTTTAATCTACTAAACTCTAAGTTACTTTATTTACCAACTTTGCAACAGGAGTGTGCAGTTCAGTTAAACCCTGTTCTGTTTTTGGAATCTGGATTTTAGTGGACCCCCAGAATTGTTTTTCGAGAGCCTTCCAAATTCGGTCTTGAAAAAAAACAAACCAATTTTTTGACCCAGCAACTAAAAGATCCTGGAAGATCTGGCCCATTGGTGGCAATGGGGAAATTACAAAGCTCCTCTTTCCATCATTTTTATGGCACCAGTCTTAAGAAACCACAATTCCTGTGATCCTTTCTCCTTATATCCTTCAATAAAACCTGGATTAAAGGCATAAGACTTAAGACCCTTCCACACAGCTGAATAAAATCGCACATTTTCTGCTTTGAACCATATGGCAGTGTGGACTCAGATAACCCAGTTCAAGGAGATATTGGGTTATATGGCTGTGTGGAAGAGCCCATAAGAAACCATCCATTCTGGGATCCTTTCTCCTTCAGCCTCTTCACACCCAGGTTCAGGTTTTAAGGGAGAGATGACCTGGCTATTTCTCACTTCAAGCCTCAAGCTGACTGGGTTCAGGTTTTAAGGGGGACTTGGCTATTCCTCCCTCTACTCTGGGAAGAATATGCTACCAACTGAATATGCTACCATGAGGTCCATTGCTATCACTAGGAATGGGGGAAAAAATCCCAAATGTTGAAATGGAGTAAGGGACAGCCCCACATTTTTTTTTCTGTGCATGGAAAAATTACCTTGCCATTTGACCCAAACTGTGGCTAATCTCACAACACAGAGTGAAATTTACAAGGATACATTTATGATTCGTTTCAATTAATATCCATTTCAACTAGGCTGTAATGCATTGCTGAAATGTAATTTCATAGGGCAACTGCTGAGTGATACCCTTACATTCAAACACTTTAAATGCAAGAAACTGTTTAAGCAATATCATACCCGCTATCAGTTTGACATCAGCCATGGCATATTTTAATTTTCAATACTGTAGAAGTTAAAACTCACTGAACTATAAATACTTAGGAAACAAGGATTATAGTCCCATGACACATCTCTGTGCATTCTGTAATTTAAATCGTATTGTATGCTAAAACAAAAAGGCTGTTCAGACCCCATAAGACCCCAAATAAATCAGCAATCACTCATTTTGTTATTCACATTTCCAGTGCAGTTCTGTAACTGCCACTTTAGTTTCTGTGTTGAAGCATCACAGTTGGAGTTATACCGTCCACCTAGAAGTGTGGCTCCACAATGTAGAGGTATTGCAGTCGGATGATGCCTGCAGCTGTGTGGTCTCCCTCAACATAAAGCTAGTAAATAGCCACTATCCCATGTCACAGAAATGCCAGAGAATAGTGGCTTCCATGTGGTAACGTGCTTTATCTACTACTTTTATATTGTTATGAATGGTCTATATTCTAAGCATTAATAAACTACTAGTACAACTATTAAAACTATTCATAATTTTATTAAATGTTGATGAATTTGTACAGTTTGGATCTCTGTTCATTCTTATGATTAATTGGAATGTCTTTTTATGCTGTAACGGAGCCTCTTACTCATTCAGGTATTGTGTTTCCAACACTCCATGAGGCAATTAACATTAACAGGCTTTATGCAAATGAACATTTCCAATCCTCTCTACCCCTCCCTTTTGGTCCATGTGCCCCAGTCACATCACACTTAACCTTTGCCATGGTGCCTCCAAAAAAGAATTTGCTTCACTCCATTCAGACCCAGCAGTGTTTGGCAAACCACACTCCAGCTTCGCAGTAGGCTTTTGTAGTGAACACACTAATCTGATTGTTCTTCCACTCTACAAACTCTAGGTCAACAATCAAGCTGTTGCCAGAAACTAATTAATTTGCAAACAGTTCCTATTTTCACAGAGGGAGAGCTATTGAGAACCGTGTCAGCAGAGGCGATCATGCTGCGGTGACATGCATTGTTGGGGCGTCACTTTTCTCTGCAATTCTCTTCACTTGTTTTTTACCACACACATGAACTTAAATTATGCAGTCAACAGTAAATCTTTAAATACTCACCAGACACTGAATATGGTTCCCCTTCAGAACAAGGAGGAAATTCATATTGACAGGCTTAGCAGTAATTAAACTAATTGTCACAGAGGAAATGGGGAGAGTATACATTCAAGACACAAGGTAAGACAATGTATTATGCTCATCTTACCGTTTTCCCTTCTGAAGTAATATTTTGTCAGAGAATTCACAGAAAGTAAAATTGGGATTATCTTCCTTAGAGTGTTTTTAAAAAATGGCAAGACTCTTGTTATTCTGTTTACTGTAGCGGTTAAAGGCATAGAAGTTAGACTTTGAAAAAAGTTCCCAATCCCTGCACTAGATTCTTGCTCCTTAACAAGTTCTCATTCATTAATATCTTGTCAGTAGGAGGAGAAATTCTTGAAATACTTTTTCATGCACACACTGTACTTGCATTTCCTCTATTTTTGGTGTATAACATTTGCAAACCATAAATGTCAAAGGACACAGGAATGGACACCTGACGTTTAACTAACTGACTGATCTGACCATTTTTTTTTTTTTTGGTGTCAGGAGCGACCGGAGTTGCTTCTGGAGTGAGAGAATTGGCTGTCTGCAAGGACGTTGCCCAGGGGATGCCCGGATGTTTTTGATGTTTTATCATCCTTGTGGGAGGCTTCTCTCATGTCCCCGCTTGGAGCTGGAGCTGATAGAGGGAGCTCATCCGGACTCTCCCCGGGTGGGATTCGAACCTGGCAGCCTTCAGGTCAGCAACCCAACCTTCAAATCACAAGGCTTTTATCCCCTAGGCCACCGGAGGCTCCTTATCTGACCATGTTAATATTCTACTGGCCATAGTGGGTTAGTCAGTATTATGAAGTGGTACACACATCTGGATGTACTTATTTGTATACGAGAATACATCTAAATATATATGCAAATATACTTGTTACTGAATCACACTACATTACTTTCACTGGAATGTACATTGGGATATCAAGTGCTTTATGTAGAGGGGGCCTAAGAAAGAATCCTATGGGAAAGAAAACCATTTTGGCTAGATCTACACTGCCTATATCCTAGCATCTGATCTCAAATTGTCTTCTTGGAAGTGGATTATATGAGTCTATTTTGCCAGATAATCTGGGATAAGCAGAAAATCTGGGATCAAATCCTGGGAGCAGTGCAGATCCAGCCTTTGTTAAGTGTTGGGAAGCCCTGATGAGAAGAGTCCTGGATTGATAAAAAATTCAGGATGTATTCTGCACCAGATTCAAAAATGGTTACTTTTGTTTAACTTAATTTTTGTACTTGACAGGAAACAATTTTCTACAGATCAACTGAACAACTACAGGCCAGTATCAAATCTTCCCTTTTTACTCAAGGTTCTAGAGAAGGTAGTGGCTTCAAAACTCCAGAGTTTCTTGGATGACACATATTCTGGATCCATTTCACTCTGGTTTCAGGCCTGGCCGCACAACTGAAAAGGCAATGGTCGACTTGGCGGATGATCTACGAAGAGAGATAGATGGAGGAGTGTATCCCTTATGGTTCTCCTGGACCTCTCAGTGGTTTTCAATACCAACCAGGAGGTATTGCTACTCAACAGTCTCCCTGCCTCAGTAATACAAGCCTGGTCAGAATAAAATCAGAAAAAAACCCATCCCCAGTTCACAGATACTGGACTAGGTAGAATAATGGTCTAACTCATGATATTATTTCTACACATTTCTGTCTCCAATGTTGTGATATATAATCCTTGTGGAAAATTCTTTTTTCTGGCTCATAAAACATAGCCAGTGTGGGGACATTCTAAGTCATCGAAGTCAGAAGCTAACAGCAAAGGGTTGAAAGTGCTATACAATGGTTATAGAAAGATAAAATCTATAACTTCTATTTTAAAGAATGTACAGTATAGCACATAGGGGCCCCCGGTGGCACAGTGTGTTAAAGCGCTAAGCTGCTGAACTTGCGGACCAAAAGGTTCAAATCCCAGGTTCCCAGGTTCAAATCCCGGGAGCAGAATGAGCGCCCGCTGTTAGCCCCAGCTCCTGCCAACCTAGCAGTTCGAAAACATGCAAATGTGAGTAGATCAATAGGTACCGCTCTGGCGGGAAGGTAACGGTGCTCCATGCAGTCATGCCGGCCACATGACCTTGGAGATGTCTATGGACAACGCTGGCTGTTCGGCTTAGAAATGGAGATGAGCACCAACCCCCAGAGTCGGACACGACTGGACTTAATGTCAGGGGAAAACCTTTACCTTTACCTACAGTATAGCACAGTATGCTTTCTTCTTCTTTTAAAACTGAATATTCACTCAGCTTCTTTACTGCCTAGTTACTTATGTAACCATAAAGATTATGGAGGCCACTATGTTCCTGAAACTCTGCATGGCTATTTTCTCACTTTAAAAAAGTTAAGCTGCAAAGAGGATGCTAAAATGCTACTGTGATTCCTTATTCAACCATACAAACACCATATGGTTCAATAACATTCCACATAAAGAGGAAAAAGCTATTGCATTTGAATGAAAACGGGGATAGGCAAATGAAATGTGGCTGCCAATAGTGTTGAATTTAAACAAGGTTCAGTTTTTACATTTAAACTCACCCTACTAATGAGATAGAAAAATGATGGTTTTTTCTTTTGCCCCAAAGTAAATATTACGCAAATCAACCTACCTATCTCCCTATGATAGTGGTAGAGAAACAGAAGAATCTGCTTCCCATTCTTTCAAAAAGAAAGTAGTTCACTTCCTGGAATTTGTATGGGAGTTCTTCAGGGAGAAAGGCTCCTGCAACTAATTGTGTTGACAACATTTTTGAGACCCGGGAGACTGGCTGGTGCCTGATATGGGTTGAATGTGCCCCTCAGAAAGCACCTAGAATGTGCCAAAGTGTGCTGGGTTTCCATGGCAGACACAGTGACATGTAAAAAAATCTCCTGAATGTATGGCTGCTACTAAATGGGTAAAAAAAGTTCAAAGACTATAATGCAAAGTCTGAACTTTTAAGAAAATCCTATAGACACACACATTCAAATTGATAATAGCTTCATGGAGAATATTTTATTTCTCAAAGGCTTTCCAGCTCTCTTTGTGTAAATGTATCTCCCTTTACTTTCAGCCTGCTTCATTTCCTTCTCCTCTCATATGTATGTTAGTGATTATTTAAGAAGCTCTCTTCTCACATTCAGTACTGAGAGACTGGTAAGAGTATTCAAGAAAAAGATAGATGAATGACACAGCGTCAGCCATGAGCCATGGGGACCGTGGACAATGATTGTGGTCTGTATCTGCATAAATCCTCCTGACTCAGCTGTCAGAGGAGGGATCTATTGCACAAAAGCCGCTTTTACTTGCATGACTGACCTCTACTTTGCTTGGACCAGGTTATCCTTAGGATTAATCAGTTGGAGAATAAGAGATTATTGCAGAAGATTCTATAATTACATGCTCACAGAAAGGATGGGCAGAAATGACAAAACCTTTGCACTTGAAGTCCAACTACCTTGATTAAAATTGGGGATAAAATAAGAAGTTAAATATTTTGATACTTCTCTCACAAAAGAAACATACAAATACTGAACAGGGCTGTTCTCATGGTACTAACATCAAGCAGGGCCATATGTTTGGCAGAGGTTCATAGCTGTTATTTACATTATGTTAGCGCCTACAGGGTTCCCAATCAGCGAATCGTTATGTCTGGCACTGGGTGCCCATCTAATTAAAAAGCATCCTCGCTTTTCTTTCTTCTTTCAGTTTACACGACAAGCCCAAAGCCATTGTAGAATTTCTTTAAAACAGCAGGCAACCACTGGTTTTCAAAGACCAAGCTTTTGCAGTTTCTACATTTGCATCTGGAGTTTCTGAGAGACCAAACGGTGCCATTTGAGCACTTACATAAATATGTCATATAAAGCAAATCAAACCCACATGGTTAAAAGGACAATTATGGTTTCCAAAACGCTTCGAACTTTTAAAAACAGGGGCTTCAAGTTTGCAGGTGTCAGTCACACAGACTTCTTTACTTCTCAACATCTAAGGGCCCTTTCACACTATACAATTATAGTATGGTGATTCTACTTTAATTGCTATGACAACATCCTATGTTGCAATTTAAGAGGGGCCTTCAGAATTTTCATCCAGAGAGCAGGAAAATTACATTCAAAGCACCCCTGACAGAGGGCCATCCAGATATAAATAAGCATAATATAACATACAGAGCCGGCCCTAGGTATTTTTCAAGTGTAGGCGAACAGAATTTTGGCGCCCCCCCCCCCAAAAAAAAACCAATCACTGAAAAATAAAAGCGTTAGATAAGCAAAAATGTTGGATAATAAGGAGGGATTAAGGAAAAGCCTATTAAACATCAAATTACATTAAGATTCTACAAATTAAGCACCAAAACATCATGTTTTACAACAAATCAACAGAAAAAGCAGTCTCGACTGCGCCCCCGTATGTTTTGCGCCCGAAGCAACCACTTAATTTGCCTAATTGTTGGACCGGCTCTGATAACATATCAAATGTGGAGGTGCACTAATATTGATTTATGGGTATTTATTTATTTATTTATTTATTTCGTGTCAAAAGCATTGCATAACAAATACATTTTAAAATGATGGGGGGAAAAAAGGAAACCACAAGCAACTAAATAGTTTTAGACCAAAAACGGGCAACAGCAACCGCATTGTCCGTAGCTTTAAACAACTCCTCCTCCGTACATGAGGCAGGACATTGTGGGCAAGCATACATATGCGGAGTTGTTTGTTCTGCTCCACAGTCACACAAGGGGGAGGATTCCTCCAGGCAGTGCCACCTTGCCAAGTTGCCTTTAGATCTGCCCACTCCACTTCTGAGTCTGTTCAGGGACTTCCAAGTTGCCCATTCTTGGTTTGCCCCTGGAGGAAGACCCTCATGGGGGGCCATCCAGTTAGAATTGCCAGGTTTAGCTGCCCAGAGGGACACCCTTGCTGTTGCTGGAGGAACATCAAGAGGAGTGGTGGTTCTCATGAAGCCCTTCCTTGATTTGAGTCTGGTGGGAGGAGGCTGATAGTCATGCAGTGGGTGGCTTTCACAGTGTTCAACCTTATTTCTCTCACCGTTAGCAGCAACTTCCCGTCGCACGTCAGGAGGGGCAATGCCAGCTAACTTGTAGAGATTATCAACAGGTGTAGGTTTAAGGCATCCCGTGATGATTCTGCATGTTTCATTTAGTGCTATGTCCACCTGCTTCGCATGGGCAGACTTTTGCCAGACAGGACAGGCGTACTCAGCAGTTGAGAAAGACAAGGCCAGGGCTGATGTTCTTATCACTTGTGGGTCTGCACCCCATGAGCTGCCAGTCAGTTTCCGCAGGATGTTGTTGCGTGCAGCTACTTTGTGCTTGGTGTTCATGCAGTGTTTCCTATATGTTAATGTTCGATCTAAGGTGACACCAAGATATTTAGGATGGAAACAGTGTTCGAGCTCTTGGCCATCCCAAGTAACTTTCAGTTTCTTGTTGGCTTCACGGTTGGATGAATGGATTTATGGGTATACTGATTTGTGATTATCTACATTCACATTTTTTTTAAAATGTCAGCAGCCAATTTAAAATTAAAAATTCAACTGGGACCAAGCCCAGTGTGCATATGTGAAGAAATGGCAGTTTTTATTCATCGTGATCTACACTGCCCCATAATCTAGTTTCAGAGTGTGGATTAACTGCAGTGATCTGTATTATAGGGCAGTGTAGTCTGATGTAATCCAATGTAGTTAATTTGCGTACACACACACACACACACACACACACACACTTTATTTGTACCCCTCCACCATCTCCCCGAAGGGACTCGGAGAGGTTCACAAAAAGCACACAATAGTGAAGAACACACAAAATACAGCAAGATACATAACAAATAAAACAATAATAAACTAAGTTCACAAAACAATAATTGCATAATTGGTTTAAGATTCATCCTGAAACTGAGAAGATCTGAGAAGGCCAGAGTTCTTTTTGTAATAATCTTAACATGTGGCTTGCTTCCCTACTAGATCTGATTTGAAAGCAGCAGATATTGAATTGTGTGCTGGAGTATCAAGCTTGACTCTTACAAAAAAGACAAACAAATATTACAAAATGACATAGTCTCTAGTGACTTTATTCCATGAAGGAAATTTGCATCCCGGTAAGTATTGTTCTCACCACTTGGAGAAGTAGGGTGCACATATTGTTTGAAACATCTGATTATAATCCACAGTCAGGAAGATCTTGATTCCAGATGTGCTCGTTTTATTACAGAGCCAGATCCCGCAATTGAGAGCAGGAGAATCACCTTTTGCAACAGAATATATTTCTGGCTGTCAGTCTGGTATCCACAAAATACAGCAGCCACCAAAAGTTACAAATGTTGACCATCTCTGTCTTAAAGCTACAATGTAAGACAAAACAAATTTTACAAATTTACACATATACATACAATAGAGTCTCGCTTATCCAACATAAACGGGCCGGCAGAATGTTGGATAAGTGAAAATGTTGGATAATAAGGAGGTATTATGGAAAAGCCTATTAAAAGTCAAATTACATCATGATTTTACAAATTAAGCATCAAAACATCATGTTTTACAACACATAGAAAAAGTAGTTCAATACATGGTAATGTTATGTAGTAATTACTGTATTTACGAATTTAGCACCAAAACATCACAATGTTATGAACACATTGACTACAAAGACATTCTGGAACATAGCCACACAGACCAGAAAACACACAACAACCCTGTGATTCTGGCCATGAAAACATTCGACATACAAAAACATTGACTACTAAAAAAATGACTACAAATAAAGATAGAATTGCACAAAATGAACTTACAGTAATAACATTGTCGGAAGTTAAATCTGTAAAAAGGTAAGTCCTTGCTGCCTAGAGAAACAACTGTGAATATGGAAGGGAGGCAAACTGCGTTGGATAATCCAGAACATTGGATAAGCAAAGGTTGGATAAGCGAGACTCTACTGTAATCCCAATTAGTTTTATTGATTTGTGGTAATAACAGGATGGCGCTGAGTGGTTGGAAAGCTGATAAACATTACAAGTAGTTCTCAAAGGAAAATTGCAGTGCGTGCTAACCTTAATTACTTATTTAATAAATAAAATTAAAAAATTAAAATGAATTTTGATAAAATATATGCCTGACTTACCATTAAGCCACCGGGAATCGTGCTGTTCTGTCCTGATTGGGTGGTGGTGTCCCAGTGTACGGAAAATGGCAAAATCTCTGCCCATGAAGTCTGCAGCTGTTCCAGAATAAAGTTCACCATCTGTAACATTGCATAAAATTGCCCTTAGTATGAGTCAGTGAGCTCGCCATAGCAATGTATTATAGAGCAGCGAATAAGAATGCCAATGCGTGACATATACTTCCTACTGAAAGTTATTTGCATGACTGGAAATCTAGCCTACACCTGCCTTTAATTTCAGGAACTTTCATTTTTATATTTTTTAGGCCAGAGCTACTTTCTCTGTAACCTTTTATAGCATGATTTTCCCTCAGAGGACACAGTGCTGAAAACAATATAGGTGGTGTGGCTTTATTACAAACATACAGGTTAAACAGACTAGCAAGCATTTAAATCAGTTGTGTTGAGTGTACATTTGAATGCTAGTCCTAATTAGAGTATACTCATTGATTTAATTAAGAGCTGACATCATTAAACAATTTATTCATATTCTGCTTATGACCAGCAACTGCATTTAAACCTATATTGATTAATCCCCCAAAGTGAAAGTAATATAATCATAAACAAGAGATGGCTGGGCTGTGGTAGCCAGAGCCGTCCCTAGGCAATTTTCAAGAGTAGGCAAAGATAATTTTTGCACCCCCCCCCCCAAGCAATCGCTGCAATTCTTCACTTCTGAGGAGGAGGAGGAGGCGGTGGCGGCAGTGGGCGAGGCAGTGGCAGCTTCCTGTAGAGCGCGCATGCTGGCATGCTGGCACACAGGGCGGGCGCACGGCGGCACGCAGGCCAGGCGCACGCCGGGACGCAAGCCGGGCTCACGCCAACATGGGCCCGCTTTCCAGGTGACAAGCTCACTCTCCAGCCACTGCAACCGGCGGAAGGAAGCTTCCTTCCGCCGGTTGAAGCAGGTTGAGAGTGCATACACTGCCCAGAAGGCCCAGGCCGGCTGGAAGGTGGCACCATCTTGTAGGGGGCGCCGTTGAGATGCTCCTGCGTGCACCTCAACATGCATGCACGGATGCATGCATGTGCACCATGAGCACCTCAACGGCACCCCTTATAAGATGGCGCCACAGACAAATGCCTAGTTGGCCTGGTGGTTGAACCACTTCTGGTGGTAGCTTATCAACACAGGAAAAATGAAATGGATCATACCCATGTCACTGCCTTCACTGCTCCCAGCTAGCTGAAGAACTTTATGTGAAGTTTTACCACTTAGCCACATTGAGAAAGGGAAACATCCTAGGATGCTTCCAGAATGCTTCCTTGACAGAGCCTGCTGGATGTCATCACACAACCTAAGGCTATTTCTAGTGGGGCTCCATAGAGTAATCATCCTGGCTGTGTGCTAGGTTGCTTCCCAGAGAACATGGGAGACTTCCTGTGTTCTAATTCAGAAGAATGGGGGGCAGCCAGGTGGCGATGCTTTCCCCCATGTGTTGATAAAGTGGTGCAGCAGGCAATTTATGGTTTGGGGCAATGGTTTCCCCTTGCTACCCCCAGCCATGCTGCACGGTGAATCTCCCTGCTGCCATCCAATTTATTGACCTTAGTGTGATGATGTCCCTAGCTTCATTCAGACACCAAAGGAAGTGTCCGTGAGACTAGGAAGGAGGGAAGATCAGCTCCCTTCTTATTACTGCTTTCACAAGTGCTTTTGCTGATTTAAGGATAGAGTGTTCATGAAATTCAGGAGCTCACATGGAACTCCGTGGCAAGCTGGGAGTGGCAATGGTGACAGTGGAACTCTCTGCCCCGGACTGTGGTGGAGGCTCCTTCTTTGGAGGCTTTTAAGCAGAGGCTGGATGACCATCTGTCGGGGGTGCTTTGAATGCGATTTCCTGCTTCTTGGCAGGGGGTTGGACTGGATGGCCCATGAGGTCTCTTCCAACTCTACTATTCTATGATTCTATGATTCTATGATATGGAAGATGGTGCCGATGTGGTCTAGCCCTGGTTGGACCATGTAGACACCAAACCACAGCAGGCTTAGAAGAGTGAGTGTGACTACAAAAATGCTCAGAACTGTCCTTGAACTGATGAAGTTGTAGATAGAACGTGGTGGCACACATCTGAATGTACAGTTTTTCTTATATGAGGAATGCAGTTAACATTGCAGTGAATATACCAACCAAAGGTTTTATTCCAGCCTTTTATAGAGTCCAGAGAATATTCAATAAGGAACCTTGTCTCTTCAAACCATAAATCATAAGATGAATTGACTGCTTGTTTTCAGGTATTCAATTTGTCATGGTCATAGTGAATACCCTAGATAGAATTTAATATTATTTTGGAAACAAGCTTCTTATTCCAAAGCATGTTCTGATTTTCCATGCCAATTTTAGAAGCTATTTCCATGGCAGGGCAACCATGTCTGATCATGCCTGCTGGGAAAGTTCAACTGCCTTCCCTTGAAAGGCTAAAAGCATAGCATTTCAACTGGGTCTGCAAGAACCGTGTATCATAAACGACAGGAGGGGAAAAAACCTGATAGTGGAAATGGGTGGAATGAGAAGAAGATTAAAAGCAACTAGACCTCTTCTGCCCAGCAGAAGGAACAATCAGAATCTAGTCAAAAAGAACAGCACATTAATTACCTATTTATCATTTTTCTGTCTCATCTGCCACTTGCGATTTTTAAAAGGAGAGACAATCACTTAATTATAGTCCTTAATATGTACTGTGCTTGAGAAAATGCCTTTGATGCCTCAGTTAGCCTTTACTTAACTTTACCTCCATTTCCTTGTCAGCCTGTCTCAAGAGATTTGGGATAAATCAATATAAATCAAGGGAAAGACAAAAGCCTACTTTTATTCCATAGCTGTTGAAAGGAAAGAAAAGGTCATCCAGTAAAAGAGATTCAGAAAGCCTAAAACATATATGTAGATCATGATTTCACAGCATTTAAGAACAGGTTTCTGAATGTTGTTTAATGTGCTAAGAAATGGCTGACATTATTATAGTGTGTGTGTGAAATATATGTCCACTATGTTCAATTGGGAGGGGGCAGGAGGGGGTAGACTATAGTTTGAAAAGAAATTAACAAATTCCTGTCCACATCTTATTTGCAATGCACACTGTCCACATCTTATTTGCAGTGCAAAAAACCCCATAAAAGATCAGTAAAATATTTAAAATGAAGAACAATTTTAACCAACATAAGCTTACAAGTATTTTAATGGGGAGTGTGGGACTGCTTTTGGCTGATGAGATAGTCAAGTCAATTAGAATTATTGTTGTTGTGCCTTCAAGTTGTTTCAGACTTAGGGTGACCCTAAGTCTAAAGTTTAGGGTAGGGCCCAGGTAAATGATCTTAGAGGGTTCTATCTGGCCCATGGGCATCCGTTTGAGGATGATGCTTTGGAATTTCCAGATAATTCCACCTAAATTTGGGTAAAGTGGGTTTTCGGGCAGACTATATGGTATTATTATTGATACCACTATAACATCTCATCACATCTTTTTTTATAGAAGATAAAGAATGCTGGACTTAGCTAGTAATTGGATAGATGACCCCTAGATCTCTTCAAAGAAGGGAATATACCTCAAAGAAGTAAACATTGTGCATCCTATGTTTTGGTAGAGTATGTTGCAGGTGTGGAGATCCTTCTTTAAACTGTGACCACAGTCAAGTAAAAATGATTACTTTATCCAGAAAACCCAGGATACAGATTGGATAAGTGATAGAGACAGACAGTGGTGGATTACTGGTGAGTCAAGTTCTTAATTCAACACTTTCTTGGAACTATAGTATGAGAACTGTGTTCTACAGAATGACAGGATACTAGAGACCTCATCACACTAGAGCTTGGATCCACTTTAAATCCACTTTAGGGAGAGACCTTTAAACAGCTCAGCCAGATAGGTCCTGGGCCTCACCAAACTACAAACCCCAGAATTCTGCAGGAGGCAGAAACCGGATTTAAAGTGGATCCATGATCTGGTGTGCTGAGGCAGTAGACTAACTTTATTGCATGAATAGAAATAAGAGAAAGAAAAGAATCCCTGCAAGCAGTTTTATTTACACTGACAGAAAGGAGGAGATGGAGTTCAAAGACATTTCCTACAACGTGTGAAATGGACAGTTTTTAATTTCTCTGTTAAAAAGACAGATTCTAAATTAACAGCCAAACTTCTAGGCTTTGATTATTTCAGATTAAGGCAATAAACACATATATTTATCCCCAAAATACATTTCAGTTGTTTTTTTTAAAAATCAGAATCTGCCAAAATCTAAATATAGGAAAAAGCAAATGTAGGAGAAACTTCAGTGATATGTACTATGTTACTACACATCTAACAGTAAAATATGCTAATCTGTATGGATATAATTCACTGTTGTTGTCCTACACATTTTTCATTGATATTAAATTGAAATTGGAAAATAACTTTCTAAGCATCAGTTCATTTTGATGAGTTTTCAGAAAAGTAGCCTTGATTATATAATTAGGATTACAGAGCAGAACTTCAACTGTATTCATTAATAAATGACATCAATTACAAAAGTGGCATTTACAAATTATACTAGCTTTTCTCATTGTTTTCAGTCTTTAAAACAAATTCTAGCACTCTGGCTGGATTAGCCTTTAAGCTTTTATTGCAATGTGTAAATTGGCATACACATAGTACCTGAGCTTTGAACAGCTCATTAATAATGAATAGCAACTAAGTGATGTTCAGACCTCATCCACAATTGGCATAGTTTGTTTAATGCACTAAAGTAACAGCTGGGTACTGTTAATTATGATACCAGTTATAATAAATGAATAGCTCTTTGCAATAATGAAAATCAGTTACAAGTAGATTAAGCACCATTTAAGATAATTAAAATAACAATTGCTCTGAAGTATTTATTTTTAAAGAATCCAATATTTTAATAGGAAAGAAATGAAATGTATAGTAGTACAGGTTGAGAAAGGAGCCACGGTGGCAAAGTATGTTAAAGCACTGAGCTGCTGAACTTGCAGACCGAAAGGTCCCAGGTTCAAACCCCGGGAGCGGCGTGAGCGGCCACTGTTCGCTCCAGCTCCTGCCAACCTAGCAGTTCGAAAACATGCAAATGTGAGTAGATCAATAGGTACCGCTCTGGCAGGAAGGTAACGGCACTCCATGCAGTCATGCCGGCCACATGACCTTGGAGATGTCTACAGACAATGCCGGCTCTTCAGCTTAGAAATGGAGATGAGCACCAACCCCCAGAGTCAGACATGACTGGACTTAACGTCAGGGGAAACCTTTACCTTTACCTACAGGTTGAGTATCCCTTATCCAAAATGTTTGGGACCAGAGGCATTTTGGATTTCAGTTTTTTTTCCCCAGATTTTGGAGTACATGCATTTGCATGTATGTATATCAAGAATATATTGGAGATGGGATCCAAGTCAAAACACAAATTTTATTTATGCTTATTATACATCTTATACATTTAGCCAGAATGTATTTTCAAGCAATATTTAGTAATTTTATGCATTCAACCATCAGAAACAAATGTGTCACGATTCCAGCAATCCAGTCTTCCAGATAAGGTATGCTCAGCCTGTAAGCATATTGATAGATATATTTTAAAGTTTAATATCTGGCTTAAGAAAAAGTCAAAGCTCAAAGTCAAAGGTACAGTTAACTTCAGAATTATATAGCTGATACTAGTAAATGTTTATGTTAGCAAACTGAGCATTATCTCGATGAATACTTTCCCCTCCTTAGCTAATAATGTGTAAATATTCACGTTAGGATAGAGATGTGATGACAGAGTGATATTAACTACCGATATGGCTTGAGTCTACATTACCTGCAGGGTGGCTTCCTCCTGTACTTTCAAGGCCTCTAAGGACTTCTTTGAATTTACCTTTTTCAGCAGAGACAATGGGGTTTTTAGAGTTCAGTCATGGAGCCTGATGGCTCCCATAACACACCGGAGAACTACTTCCGCGGCGGCTTTGTGACTGAATGGTTGCCGCCGCTGAAAAAATGAGAGCAGACAATGGTAGACGATAGGTCCAGCTCCCAAAAACAGGCTCCCCCCCCCCAAAAAAAAAATATGATGGAGCTCCCTGTATGAGCGATACCCATCAATTTAAGTGTTGTGTGTGATGAGGTAGTAGGGCATTGCTTCTTAAACTGTGGTTCCTGACACCAAGTGGGGACCCCTTGGTTTAATCTTGGATCCTGAAAAATTTGTCAACAGCAAAAGTTTTCTGAAAATCACCTAGTGGCTGATTTAACCACAAATCTGTTGTGCAGTGTTTACAGAAGACTTCAGCTGTACTTCATAAAAAGGAAAATCAGCCTGTTTAACAAGCTTTTCAAATGCTGATTTGTTATTAGTAAAAAAAAAAATTTAAAGACCTATGTACCCGGGGTCACATAAAATTTTCTCAGACTGAAAGGGATCATTCGTGGAAAAGTATTGGACTGGATGGCCCCTGTGGTCTATTCGAATTCTATGGGTCTATCTTTAAGAAAGGAGATATTGGAAGTATGTTTTCAAATTCTCTTTTTCAGGAACCTACAGTAGTTTCAGCCATGAAAACGTCCACTAAACAGGTACATATCACCCTGCAGACCTTTCATATTGATGCATATTATTTCAGTTTGGGGAAGAATTCCTCATGTAACCCTAGCAGCAATCTGCCTGAGTATTATCATGTCTCAAGGTTTTTGTTTGGTTCCCCTCAACTTCTGTGCAAAAAACAACAACTTGTAAAACATCTTCCCAGAGATATTTGCCATATACCAATGTTGTCTAATTAGAATCAGGTGAAAGCATTTTTGAATTTCTTGAACACTGTAGTGCAGGTGTCATGGTTGAGCCTTCGGGCTCCGGTAATAGAAGAAGGGGTCATAAGACTCCTCGAGAGTCAGACTCTTTCGAGGAGCGTGAAAGGAAGCGGCTCCGGGATTTGTTTACAGACCCGACAGATGAGGAATCATTTGAGGGTTTTTCTCAGGGCTTGGAGGAAGAGATGGCCAGCTCGGAGGAGGATGACATGGAATGGACTCGCGTGAGGGATGATTTGGGTGTTGGGGAAACAGGCAATGAAAGCATGGGAGGTGATTGGCGGGTTGCAGGATCAGACCCATGGACTGGCTGGAGGGATGGAGCGGGATCCACAGCTGGGGATGCTGTGGGGCGTAGTCAAAGGTGCTTAAGCTCTGATGAGGATGATGATGTTGGGGCGTCTGGAATTGGGATGGCAGCTGACAGCGATGATGAGCTTGAACTGGGATAAAATGGGGTTTGGGATCAATGTCTAATTGCGTTGGGCAAGGTAATCTGGACGGACGCTTGGGCTCTTGTTGGGGAACTTCCTGAAGACGGGTGTGGTTCATTGCTGGATACGTAAGTTTACCAAGGACACTGGGCATTGACGGCGGGAGGAACTGTGCGGGGTTTTTCTCTGTGCAACTTGTGTTTAATCTCAATAGCTTGGACCTCCGTCGTCTTTTTGACAGGCAATACCTACTTACTGGATTGACGCTGGACTGATTGACTTCGATTCTGGATTATCCCTTTTGCTGGCTATCAGTGAGACTCTTGGATTTCTGGACGACTACTCTTGGCTATAGACCTCTGGACCGGATTGGGACCCCGCTGACTGCTGTTACCCTGACCGCTGTGCTTGGACCTAGATTTTGTTGACCGCTGAACCTCAAACTGAATCCTGACTACGACCACACTTTCGTCCGCTGCAGGAAGGGATAAACAAGCCTGGTTTACTTCCCCTGCTGTTTCTGAGTAGCAGAGAGGAATCTGCCACCAGTCTGTTGTTTACATTCTGACTCCTGTTGATCCTCTTTTGTTTGCATTGTTTGCCAGGCTGAAGTAAGCACTTTGATTTAATCCGGATTATACTTCTGTTTAACCCGGTTTATTCCTTTGAACCGTTTAAGCTCAAACTGAGCTGTTTTTTGGTTACTTATCACAATGAAGTCAAGTGTTTGCCCTGTTCTTTGTTTCCTACGGGCGTTTTTTAGTTCTGTAACCTCAATAAACTGAGTTTTGTTTCACTTGCTGGCGTTCTGTCTTTGACAGCAGGCTTGCACAAATTGTGCCCCCTCCCCATTTTTTTTTTTTTTTGGACTTCAGCTCTGAGTATTGCTGACCATTGGACAAGCTAGCTAGGGTTTCTTGGAGTTGGAGGCTCAAACACCACGAGAGACACAGGTTGTGCAGGCTTGCTCAAAGTGCTTTAGAGTTGTCCATCCTCCCTTTTTAATCTGTTTTTGATGTTAATCTTTTTAATGAGTCATTTCTTTTATTTTAATCATGCAAGACTCCTGATAGTTTTTTTTTTACTGTGAGGTGAAATTATATGAACTTCTTATAATAAATAAGGCCATATTAGTTCATGCTAGCAATTTATTCCTCCCCCATATATGGAAGTTAGCTTAGGATATTACTTCTGAGGGACTGCAAAAAAAACTGTTTCATATTCAGCTCATGGCATTTTCTGCAACATCAGAAGGGAACACATACTGCGAAGCTGCAAAGTCTTGCAGAATTGAATACAAGTCTGCCTAAGGTACTCCTTTGATATTATATAATACTATCATACAATATCCACTAGTCACATAGCAGAATTTGTTACCTATGTGTCTGGCAGCATCGTTAAAGTGATGTGTGAAGCTGTGTGGTTAAGTGCTGTTTGCAGTGTCTTTGTTAAAGATGTGCATGCACAAAGTTATAATTTTCATGATAATATTTCTGGGATATATAAGAACATAGTTTGTCCCTGTTGGTTTTACCACAGTCAATGATGTTACTAGTATGATGTAGGAGGTGAAAACTGTGCCAGAAGCCATCATTAGATTAAGGTAAAGGTAAAGGTTTCCCCTGACATTAAGTCCAGTCATATCTGACTTTGGGGGTTGGTGCTCATCTCCATTTCTAAGCCAAAGAGCCGGCATTGTCTGTAGACACCTCCAAGGTCATGTGGCCAGCATGACTGCATGGAGTGCCGTTACCTTTCCACTGGAGCGGTACCTATTGATCTACTCACATTGGCATGTTTTTGAACTGCTAGGTTGGCAGAAGCTGGAACAACAGCGGGCGCTCACTCTGCTCCCCAGATTTGAACCTGGGACCTTTTGGTCCGCAAGTTCAGCAGCTCATCGCTTTTACACACTGAGCCACCCTAATCATTAGATTAGGAGACAACAAAATGACTGTTTAATTTTTTTAAAAAAATATGCAGTGTTTAAGTAGAATTTTGTTATTTTTTAAATAAAAATATTACTCCATTTAGATACAACCAGACAATGAATTTATTGAAAACTGCAGCAACCACAAAATACACACTGCCAATGCACAATGCAGCACACATTAAAGGGGATTTGGTGCATTACAAAAATTCACAGTGAAGTCTGAGTGAAGCCATAAAATCCTGTATGTTTCTAGAGTACTGGTGCATATCTCTTGGAAACGTAGGGTGGGAAAACCTGCAGAGTGGTCTGAAGCCAGGTTCTGTGCTCAATGCAATCACCATCTTGGCCTCAAACCAATTCCAGCCATGGAAATTGAAACCAGTTTCAAACTGCAGTATGAATAGTGCCAGTGTAGATGTGCCCTGATCTTACAAGGCTAAAATCATATGCTGATTTACATTTAAAACCTAATAATAATAATACTAACAACAACAACAAACAACTTTATTTCTATTCCACCACCATCTCCCAAAAAGGACTCGGGCAGCTTACAGAAAGCACATAATGAGTAATGAGTACGGCAGAGATTGTGGCCGCCTGCACGAGCACCAAATTCTCATGAAATTGGGGCTTTAAATACTGATTTCATAAAAGTTTGGGCCAGTGTAGAAGGGCCTTCATTGACTTAAAGTGGGAGTGTAAGATATAAACAAGTAGTAGGAGGAACCATGACTAAAAGAAATGGTCCATAGTTCATCTTCCACTGTCTCCACTTTAATGAATCAGGTACTTGCTGAATAGAAAGACTCTTCCTGGGTAGCCACTGCCATTCGGAATAGTGTGTTGATCCAGCCTGTCCAGTATAGTCTTACCAATGGCCTGTTACATTGCAAAATAGTATTAAGAGACATTGCGTCCTTCTCCTCAACTTGATCAAATTTCTTTCACACCTTTTTCCCAATTCCCTTTTGCCTTTCATTCAAGAAGAAAAGTTGTGTATGTTTATGTGTTTTAGAGGCAAGGGCATGCCAAAGGAAACAAAATAATTCTGTAACTGCAAGTTTATACAAAAATGGAATGTGAGAAACTACACGCTGATGACATTATTTGGCAACAGCCCATAAGGTTTGCAAAATGCTGCCTTTTTGTACTAATGTTTTGATGGAAGATTCATACAAATATCACTGTAAACCTATTAGACAAGGACATCCCAAATTTATGTCATGTAACTCCAGTGTATACACTACGCTTTTCAGATGTGTTTTTCTCATTTTTGTTTTGGGCAAATAAAGAATGCCAATGATGGTAAAATGAATGGTTCTATATTTTAAAGTGAATGAAGGGGATCTACCTCTGGTTATTTGGATTTCTACAGTCAGGTGATCTAGGTATTCAACCTTACATTCTCCGCATGAAGTTTTAAAAGTCAAAAGGATTGGATAAAACTGGTTTATTTTCATTTAGTTTAAAAAATGTTAAAATACTTTTCATCTTTTGAAGAACATCTGGAGGGCATTTTTACAGAAGTCTCTCCTTAATGCTCCAGTAAAATTAAGCAATCAATCACTTTTTTAATTCCTTATGCCTTCCTGATAATGTCATACAGTCTCTCATATTGAAATGTTAAATTTGTTAGTGCGCCACCACACCCATCTTTTCTATGAGAGGTGGCCAAAGTCCAAAACACTGACTGGGATCCAAAGACCACAATGCCCAAGGGCTTGAGGGACCTTACATCACTTTTTTGGAAGAAATCTTACACAAAACTACAACAGTTTGATGAGAGCAGGGCTATGCTCAATGAAGCCAGCTCTTGTTCAACTATGGGTGGGTCTACAATATGAAATGAATGCAGTTTGATACCACTTTAATAGTTTGTAGTTTGGTGATACACCTGCATTATTTGGCAGAGAAGAGTAATGACCTTGTAAAACTACAACTCACATGATTTCATACCAATATGCCATGACTATTGATAGTGTTAAATTGCATGCAGTCTACAGTGCAGATGCACACTAAGAGGAGAATCTTGGTATGTGATATCAAAACTCTAATTTTGTAAGTTATCACTCATAAAAGCTAATGTCTTGCTACTCTTGAAGTGAGGTGAATTTTGGAAGCAGAAGTTTACCATTTTGGCACAGAAGTTTACTATTCTTCACTGTTTACTGGTCTGCACAGACACTACAATGCAGGGAAAATCTGGCTCAATGGCAGGGTCTCCACAAAACATACAACCCCAATGCATGTTGTAGCTTGCATTAAGCCTGAAACAGCACATTAGAAAGACTCACAAGAAAGTTCAGAATAAGGCAAACAATGCTTTTGCCAAAACAATGCTTTTGCCAATACCAGCCAAAGTATATCCCATGCAGGGCTCAAAACTGGGATGGGAAAATGTGGAGATGACGCATTTTTAAAAACACCAGTACACAATAGGTTGGAAGGTAAACAAGTACTCCCTCAGAAGGGAAATTACATCAGTTCCAATGGGATTCTTGCTTTCAGATCCTTTGTTCTTATTTCCTGTGTCCTGACATGGTCCAGAGCTAATTCTGAACAGACATGGCGATGCGCATCAGCACATTTCAGTAGACTGACTAAGAAAATAAAATTAATTCCTGGGTTTATTTCTGACCCACAAACAGTGGAAATTGCAGTCACATCTCAGCCTTGAAGTACTTTCTGAGGTATTTGGGTAAGCATTCACCAGGGAACCAGTTTGGCTTAATCCACTACCTAACCTGATTTCAGAGGCCCCTTCTACACTGCCATATAATCTAGATTATCAAACAGATAATCCACATTATCCGATTTGAACTGGATTATATGAATCTACACTGATCTATGATCCAGTTCAAATCAGATAATCTGGATTTTATATGGCAGTGTGGAAAGGGCCGGAGTCAGTGCTGAACTACCGTAAGTGGTATTGGGGATAGAAATGTATGTCCAGATCTCTGGGGATATAACTGATTCCACTTGTAATTGTCTCTTAGCAAACCTTTTTTTAAAGTCTCAATGCATGCCTTTCAATGCTGTCCTGATAAATGAATTCACTTTTTTTTAAGACTTGAAAGGGCTTATTCCCTTCTCCCTTACTGAAAATGCAAAAACAAAACAACCTCAAACAATGTATACACTAGCTAAGATCCCTGGATTACCATGAATTAAAAGCTTCATGACATACTACTACTTCCATTGAGTAATCTGTTATGGGTGTTTTGTATGTTTGTTTAAACTGACTTTGTCTCGCTTCCCAGTTTGCTGGAAATTTCTGAGAAACCTGTGACTTCAGGGCTGTCTAGACAGCTTGATCAGGACTGATTTGGCCCAATCCTCTGTCAAAATGGGACACCGGTGGCATGGCCCTTTCCATACTCTCAGCAG
This sequence comes from Anolis carolinensis, assembly GCF_035594765.1. NCBI lineage: Eukaryota > Metazoa > Chordata > Lepidosauria > Squamata > Anolidae > Anolis > Anolis carolinensis. The sequence goes on along the minus strand of NC_085845.1, from coordinate 94,627,918 downwards.
TGCAGGGAAAATGGATGGATTGTAGCCATGTAGCTATTGTCTCTCCTAGTCAGCAATGCAACTCTGTGTGAGTTCCATGCTAGTACGGACACCTCTGCTAACATCAGAATGGCATGTTTGTGCAACCGGCATGAAGATAGTGGAAATCCCCCTCCTCCTTCCTGATTGTGAAGGAGAAGGGGGATTTCTTTTCTTTTGACATTGGCAAAGGACCCATGTAACCAAGCAATTTTTCCCTCCCCTTCCTCCTTCCTCTGCCATTAAAATCCTGAAGAAGGAGACAGAATATCTCCCCACCTTCATGTTGGTTGTGTGTGTGTTCCATGTTGATGACAGCAAAGGTAGCCTTGAAAGTCAAGAACTCACATGAGGCTTTGTGGTGAAACAGAAGAAGGAAGATGGATGCTACCACAGTGGAATGGCTATAATCCAGTGGAGTTGCTCAGTGCAGAAAAGTCAATAAGTCTTTCATTGATCACGGTGGCTCTAAAAGGTACTGCCACTAAAGTAGCCAGAAAACATACTTTTTCTGTACCGAATGCTAACAACATTGAAAGTGACGCTCATGAAGAAAAATAAAGAGATCATAAATCTTTGTGACCCAACCAAAAATTATATTTATTCACAGGAAAACTATTGCACTGAAGATTAGTCTAATTAAGAATAACTTTTAATGCTAAAAATTGATGTTTCCTACCATGATGAATGTGGAATTTTCAGCATTAGACTCATGTGGATATCAAACTTTGAATCAGGCAAGGTTTTTGCTACTTTCAAAATATGACTTGAGATTGATGTGTGTAGGAATCATCATCTGCACACATTTATCTCAAGTCATATTTAGTTCAAATTTATTACTCACACGAGTCTAGTGTTGGAAATTCCAAATTTACAAACTCATCAATAGAAATTATGGGTAGATACGGATATGTAGGATTATACCTGCCTGAACTTGCAACTCAGTGGTGTTGAATAAAACCACATTTCAGCTCTTCTTGTAATTTTTTTTAAAAGAAAAAGAAACAGGAACTCTGATAACTATCAGGAAAAGGAAGAAGGCAGTAACTATAGATAACACACATACACATGCTCATTTTACATAGTTACATACCTATTAAAAGAGAAGCTGTCAGCAGTTTAGGGTCATAGGGGCTTTTTCCTCTGCCATTTTCAAAATGTGAATCTTCCAGCTTAAAAATATTGTCCTGTTGAAGAAGAAGGGAAAAACAAATATTCTAACAAAGTAATGATACAATGATAGTGCTATTAATGCACACAGATTAGTGGACTCAACTGCTAATCCACCACATGCAGTTGAACATCACGGATTATATTTTTTAAAAATTTTCTTCTCAAAGAAATAAATTAGTAATTTTATCAAATTTTGTTCCACTATGAGAAACTCTTTAAAAATTACAGGCTTTGAGGCTTATTTACAATTCAGAATGTATTCTGTTCAAAATTTGCATGGTTTTTTCCCCCAGCAAATAGCCTTTTCTTCGAAGCAAACATTATCTGTGTTGTGCAAAAATGTTGTTTTATGCACAAAAACAGCTCAAGATTCTTTTCATATTTAGCAAATATTCTTTCAATCTTTATTCACCACATACATGACACATTCTTGTTCCATGAGCATGTGATTAGACCTTATTCGTTTTTATACAATTGTTTAATAATTTGCAACTAAAACTCCTAACCCAGAAGAAACTGGTTAACAATGATGAATTACTTCAAATTATTATTTTCACAGAGGTCATCCAACATCCATAGTCTCCTATGCATGATTGCACTAATCTATCACTATGGTTTTATAGAATTATGGGAGCTATAGCATAGCAATAACAGAAATGAAATAGCAAGGAGGGAATGTAGGGCAATATTCACAAAAGCGCAGTTGTTCACATTAATAGCTGTGGGAAAACATATGCATAGTGCAAGGTTAATTTGCATAGCCTGAGAGTAATGTAAGATTGTTTAGGTTGACATAAAATTCCAGGAATTTATGTTTTCCTTTAATTCAGTTTATCCATGTCATTAGGAGAACAGCAGGATTCACTTATTCAGATACCCCCAAAAGGTGAATTGGATCAGAAAGAAAAGGCTTGAGAATTGGACTTGTGTCCACATTAAAATTTGAATTCAAAGAGGCTTACAGAGTAAAGACCTTTTAAAAAACAACAAAAAAACCGTGCCAAGCTTCTGAAGACCAAATCAAAATTATAAGGTTGAAGAAAAACAATAACAACCATGAATGAGATGGCACCATAAAGTTTTACAATTTTATTGTGGCTTAACTTTTTTTTCTAATCAATTATAGGTGTGTCTGCAGGAGATCCATAGTGGAAGGGATCTCTTTGGTTTAATACATTACTTGGTAGTAAGATTCTTTATTATTCTCATATCACATAGCAAAATTATTGGAGATGGTCAATCCCTAGTCAGCACTCCATGAAAATCAGACACCCATCCTTCATATGGTGAAGTAAAGGGTTTACCAACCTGTAGGTGCTGTGTGGCTACTGGACCAACCTCTCTCAATGTAAGCCATGTTACACATGCTTGCTCTTTCCCTTTTTTCCTTAAGGGATCGGCCACGTGTCTTTTGGGAATTAGCATGAATTGTTTTGGTGTTTTTTTTGTATCATTAAAGTTTCTTTTTCTTCCTACAATGGGTTAGATTGATGCCTTTCATGGAGCATTTCAGTGTAACCTACCAGGTAAGTGATGAAGTAGTTTGGTGAACACCCTGATGTAGCTGAGAGATTATGGGAAGTGGGTTCTTCATAGCAAAGACTTTCAGTGAGTTAGGAGTGTGCAAAAGTTGTGAGGAGCTGTATTTGCTCGCTTTTAATATCAGTGATAAATTAAATCTGCACCCCAATGATCAAACCGATATGGCATTTGGAGTCAGGGTGACCATATCCAAGTGGGAGCCCTCCTAGTTCTAATCTTAACTATTAAGGAATGTTGTTAGAGTATGAATTCAGTAATTTTATTGTGACAGACCTCTGTATGTTTTCATAAAATTGTGGTCTTCTTTGGTTCTGTACGTGTCTTATTTCTTAATTCCAGGGTGTGTACAGAAGAGTGGCTATTTCCATGATCCCTATAGGACATTCTTTGAATTCAGACCATATTTTTCCTGACCACAAGTAAGAGCAGTTGGGGAGAAGAACTTGACAAGCAGAAGTGATTAATTAGTCTCCGAGCAGGCAGGCAGAATACCTCAGCAATTCATATAATCAAAATATTTGATTATTGCTATATACTGTTGGCTTCTTATTGAACTTGTCAAATTTCTTTGGATACAATGTTTAAATAATGAAGATCTGGGTAGGCATTTAAAATAACAGTTAAAAGATAAATAGATTGTACAGCCATCCAAAGTTTTTTTTTTACTTCTTTTATCTGTGGGCTCAAGGTTATTTAGCAGAAGAGGAGCAATCCAAAAATGGAGTGTATGTCATGTTATCCTTGACAGATTAGTAAGGACGTCCACAATGCCATTACCTCTGATATTTCAGACACAAGATACCATCAAGAATATTGAACCATTCTCAAAGGACAGAGAGAATTGGAATCTCTTCGTGTAGCAACATTCAGGGTTGTCATGTATAATATATCACCTACATTGCTGCCTGGTGTACACAGAGTGACTTTTAGAAAAGAAAAGAAAAAACCAAATTGTTATGCTGTTCAATGACTGTCTTTTCAAAAAGTTTATTAAGTCTTTTGCATGTGCAACCAATATGATTCATAACCTAAAAATCAGCTCAAGTGCATGCTTAGCCTATTTGTCTTCTAATTTAATGCAACCATACTCTTCAATTTTTTATGACTTAAAGCCAATCATACAATTGGTATTATATTAACAGAGATGTTGTTTGAATGCTAATAACTTACTGGTATAGGTAAAGGTTTCCCCTTGACATTAAGTCTAATCGAGTCTGACTCTGGGGGGTGGTGCTCATCTCCATTTCTAAGCCAAAAAGCCGTAGACACATATTACGTCATGTGGCCAGCATGACTGCATGGAGAACAGTTACCTTCTCTCTAGAACGGTACCTGTTAATCTACTCACATTTGCATGTTTTTGTTAGCTGGGGCTAATGACGGGATCTCACCCCGCTCCGTGAATGCGAACAGCAAACCTTTCGGTCAGCAAGGTCTGGAGCTCAACGGTTTAACCTGCTGCACCACCGCGGTCCCTTACTGGTATAGACTACAAATATTTTCTATAATTTTTAGCATTCAAATTACTATATTTGCTTTTTGGATTTCCTCTGCACTCTTAGATGATATAGGCATTAGGCATCACAAGAAATAATGGCAAGACTTATTCCTAGTTCCAGCTTTTTACGAATTCATGACTCTTAATAAAGGACTAAATCTCTTTCCACTTAATTCACTAAAAGTAATGTACTTTCAAGGATATAAGTTTGCTCAAAGGTATGTAGAGGCAGAAAGGGGTGCTTTTAGATGGAGGTGAGGAATTTTCAAAATTCATCTAATTACAAGTAAATGAAATAAAATTTGTTTTAAGAATTAATAAAGTAGAATGAAACCAAAAATAACACAATGTTGCAGTTCTGTTTGAGGACAGTGAAAACAAGACTGCATTGTTAACAATTTTAAGTAGTTTCAATAAGAGCAAAATCTTGTTCATCTTAATATCTACTTGATCTATACCCTTTGAACTATTATGTGAACAAGAACACAGTTATCCTTTGGATTACATAGTTATCCAAACTTTAAAATAGTTATCAACTCAAACATTTTACAATAAAATCAATCTAAGAGGAAAAGTTGTGTACAAAAATTAGTATGTTAAGGAAAATGTGCATATAAAAATGTAAAATTTCTTATGATTTATATAAATCAAAGGCTGGCGTGGAAAATGGACTGAATAAATTATTGATCAACCTAATGATTGAAATGGGCAGACTAGAAACAAATCAATTTGTCCATCGATGCTTGATAGGGCTAAAATTTGGACCCAGATTGTCTGGACTGATGGGCAAGAACATAGTAAAATTAAATCCAGGGAAAAACATAAGTTTTGTTAGTTATGTTGCTGGCAAATCGACACAGTGTTGTGATTGAGTTAGGACAGGAATACTTTCTGGATTATGAATTCTGGATAGGATGTCATCCTATCTGAAAGAGTTGGATTTATCTTCAGTTGGTTTTCTTCAGAATGAACTACTTTAATGCATGTTAGAAAAATCTTCCTCTGGAAATCGTCTAGAAGCCACCACTGGTAAAACTGTCAGCTGCATAAATAATGGGGTTGAACAAGAAGCCTGAAAATATCATTCTGATTGGGAACTAACTGCCCTGGTTGCCAAAGTTTTCAAGCATAATTCAAAATGCTGCTTTTAACCTTTAAAATCCTAAAATAGAGCAGGTTATTTGTAGGATCATTTCCAGATGAGCCTCTTTCATTCTTTTTTATTGGGGTGCCTGAATGTATTGTAAACTTCAAACATGCCACCCTTCCCAAACACGTTACTTTCCTCCAAGCACTCTCTACAGACATACCCGTAACCAAGAGAGAGGGAATCTGGGAAAAGTTTTACAGTCTGCTGTCCTACTTATATAAAATTGTATGACTATAGTAATCAATCATAATAGCATAGACTGCAAATAATAATGACACACACTTATGACACTCATATCAATAACCTTTTGAGCCCCCGTGGCCTAGTGGATTAAAGCCTCATGACTTGAAGGTTGGGTTGCTGACCTGAAGGCTGCCAGGTTCGAATCCCACCCAGGGAGAATGTGGATGAGCTCCCTCTGTCAGCTCCAGCTCCATGCGGGGACATGAGAGAAGCCTCCCACAAGGATAGTAAAAACATCAAAATATCCGGGCATCCCCTGGGCAATGTCCTTGCAGACGGCCAATTCTCTCACTCAGAAGCAACTCAGGTTGCTCCTGACACGAAAAAAAAAAACCTTTTAGAGCTATCATCCTGTTAAAGAAGCTATGATCCTTCACTGTTTATTTTACTATCATGGGACTAGCAATTGCATATGTGGAAAAATAATAGTTTTTAAGCAAAACTCACACCTAACCTGATCTTAGTCTATGCACAGATGTGTTTCAGGAAACTGCATATTACAATATACACCCCTTCCTTGGCAAGAAAGAAGGCTCAATGCCTTTCTCATGACAGAGCTCATCATCTGCAGTTTTTGTTCAGTGCTTGCATTAAAAATAATTTTATCAGAAAAGCAAATGAAGTCTGCTGGCAAGTTAATTAAAGCACCTTTTCTAGTGTATCAAATGCTTAATGAATTAACCTTGGTAGAATAATCAAATACCTATTACAAATCCAATATGTACCATGGAGCGAAACAAAATGCAGAACTATTTAAATATATTTAAAACACTCTGTTTTGCAATTAATATAAGACGAATATCAATAAGCCTATATACAACAGCTAAATTCATTCCTTAATTACAGAGAAACTGTTACACAATCTGGGGAAACCATGATGGTGATCTCCCACCTTCACACGATTAATCCCTCAAAGTGATAGGAGGTAATGATCCATGAGAATTCATTACATGATAATTTATAGCAGTTCTCAACATCCAAGCAATGACAACATTATCTTCTGAATATATGAACTTCGGTGATCAAAAGCCCTGGAAAAGCTAGCTCAATTAACTTAATAGCCATGAGACATTAAAATATCATAAATCTGGTATTTCAGATTATTCCAGCAAAGTGGAAGCAAATGTTCAGTCACAGGGGCTGCAATCTGATTTTATATTATGGACAAGTGGTTTTATCAGCTGACCATATGTCCCAGAAATGTGTCTAAGTGTCTTGTGAGCTATAGGATCATCCTGACTGTCACAAAAGCACTGGCCACTTTTGACACTTACAACACTTATATTTGGTGCTTCTGTAAGTTACAGCAATAATGAATAGTGGATAAGATTAAGTATCAAAGTGCATTTAATACCTGATACTAAGTATTAAAGGGGTAATTTATAAAGTCTATTTTTAAAAAGTAGCTAACCCTAATATTGGACTGTCTTCCCTCTCTGATAAAGAAATCATGACAAAATACATTAGAGTCACTGAAATTGAGAAAATTATATGACAATAATGAAGTTGGGTGCAACATTCATGATTTGTCCAGCACTTTTGTCTACCCATCATCACCAGTCCCTGTCATTTCTAGAGGAGTTTTTCCTGTCATCTGAAGTTTCTATAACTTGGCTTTTATTAAGACATAATCTCCTTGGTAGCAGCAGCTTTGGGCAACATGTCTTCCCACCAAATGTGGGATATCTACCCTTTGCACCACAAATTTTGAATACTTTCATGGTACTCATTGCAATTATGACTCTCTCCGTGATTTCCATCTTTGTCACAAGGTAAGGATTTCCCCTTTCCCACTTCTGTGACACCAATAATAAGGAACATTTAAATGCCCTCAAAGTACATATAAGGATCTCTGCAAATTTGCCGCCATAGCTAACTTGTTTGAATCTAAGCTCTAGATAGATAGCATTATTGGATGACAAAAATGTATAAAAACAAAACCCATCCTTTTTTAATACAAGTGGAACATAACACAGTGGGTTATTTATTGATTGCATTTAAAACACTCTTTCAAACACTTTCATTTCAGGTTAACTCACACCCTTACCACCCATGTAACTCAAATTTGCTTTTCTCACTCCAATGCTTGTCAAACTTTGCCATCATCCAGACAACTGGGTTGGGTCAATTTCAGCCCAATCAATTGTCTGTATGAACCAGGAAAGGTCCATCAGCCTTTCCTGGTGTTCCTCATTTTACCCTTTTGTCCTCGGCTTAGTCCCATTTCTACACACTCAGTTCAAAGTACAAAACTGATTTGCATTCAGTTATGTCAGCAGAGGCAAAGATCCTTATCTTCCCTGGTTGGTAAAAGCAAATTGTTGCAGCCCTCCTAGGCTGCATATCCTTCCTCATTCATTTTTGCCATCCTGAGTACACTTGGATGTAGCTTGATCACATGTTTATGTCTAATCCGTTTTCTATCAAAAATAAGAACAGTAAAAGCTCTTTGTCAGACTTTTTACTGCTCTAGTCGAAACAGATTGGGAGAGAAATTTCTCCAGACCCCCAAACCAAATATAATGAGGCAAACCTTTTTATTTATTATACAAGCAAGTGAGTAGCATAAACAGGAAAGATGACCTCGTATAGGCTCACTGACTGAATGATAGAATAAATTAACGATTAACATGTTGATTCCAGTATGTTTTTCCCATGGTCTGGTATCGACATCCCGAGCTCCTATCTAGCACACAAGTCACCATATGGTAAAATCTAACTTTGGCATAACATTGTTAACATATGTCTAGGACAATGCCAAAAACAAAACAAATACCTCAGATGGATATACATGCAAATGCCTGAAAAAATAACAGAGTTTGGTCTGAAGGCTTTTCTTCTGCACTGACGGAATTGTGTGAGACTAGTATCCTAATCTTAACTGTCAGGCTTGACTTTATTTTTAACATCAGTCAATCTACTTCACTTGCTACTCATGAAATAATATGGTGTTCTACTTGTTAATTAATTCCCTCCAGAATGAACACTGCAAATGAAACAAACCATAACACCAGCACTAAAAAACCTGTTTTGAGAAAATAGTATAGTCAATTCAAATGTTGCTTCTCCTTTATTCATCTATACGATTTCATCAATGTATAAAGATTAATTACTTCCATGTTTGATGCTCTGCTTGTCATTGCTTCCATTTTGCAACATTGCAGACCGAAAGGACCCAGGTTCAAATCCTGGGAGCGGAGTGAGCACCCGCTGTTGCTCCAGCTTCTGCCAACCTAGCAGTTCGAAAACATGCCAATGTGAGTAGATGAATAGGTACCGCTCTGGTGTGAAGGTAACGGCACTCCATGCAGTCATGCCGGCCACATGACCTTGGAGGTGTCTACGGACAATGCTGGCTCTTCAGCTTAGAAATGGAGATAAGGACCAACCCCCAGAGTCAGACATGACTGGACTTAACGTCAGGGGAAACCTTTACCTTACTAAGGCCCCATCTACACTGTCATGCAAAATCCAGATTATCTGCTTTGAACTGAATTATATTGCAGTGTAGAATAATACAATCAAGTTCAAATCAGATAATCTGGATTGTATATGACAGTATATATGGGCCCTAAATTCCTGTTCTCTCTCTGTTCCCCAGAAACCCATTTTTTTCTTATTCAGTGTTAGTAATAAATTCAAGGCCCATCTCAGGCACATATACGTTCTTATACTCATTCCAAAAGGGCCAATAGTATTTTCATGGACTTGCATGCATAACCAGCCTCCAGTTGTTGTTGCCTTTTTAAAAACAAGAGTTAGTGTTAGAAGGGACATCACCGTTATTACAAAACTTTATCTCTGTGAAGAAGATATTTTTCATGCAAACTAGAGAATAGAAATCACTGTTGTAGGGCTAAAATGCAACAGAGAGAGGTTGCTGGCCTTAATTTTTTTTTAAAAAAACAACAACAACCAAAATCCTTACTGCAGTTATACTTTTACGTACAATACCAATGAGAGGAAAGATGTATGCAGACATTGAAGATCTTCAGATATCTTTAACAGGCAAGATGTTACAAAAACAGAGAGGGGAAGGAAAGTGTACGTGACATTTACGTCACAATTTTTCTTGTCATTGTCTTGAAATGGGATGAAGAAGAAAGGTCTGGAGGCTCATCATGGGATATATTAAGTGATTTAATGGTATTAGTACTTCAAAGGGATACAGAATGCCATTATTTCTCTTAGCTAGTTGGGCTCCACTATTATTTTGTTTAATTAATGCTTGTTTTCTGTGACGTGGGACCTGAAGTGTCTTACAACACAGTTTAAAGCACGTGCAACTAAAAAACTGATGGTGGTGGCGCAGTGCGTTAAAGCGCTGAGCTGCTGAACTTGCAGACCAAAACGTCCCAGGTTCAAATCCCGGGAGTGGAATGAGCTCCCGCTGTTAGCCCCAGCTCCTGCCAACCTAGCAGTTCGAAAACATGCCAATGTGAGTAGATCAATAGGTACCGCTCCGGCAAGAAGGTAACGGCGCTCCATGCAGTCATGCCGGCCACATGACCTTGGAGGTGTCTATGGACAACTCCGGCTCTTCGGCTTAGAAATGGAGATGATCACCAACCCCCAGAGTCGGTCACGACTGGACCTTTACCTTTACCTAAACAAGTACTAAAAATTAAACAAGCCATTGAATTAAAACATCTTGATTTAAGACATTTTACTATCAATTTTGGAATTTCTCCTAACTTTTTAAACATGTGTTTCTCATGTGAGTGCATGCATTAGGGGTGTGTGCTTTCTAGCCTCCCCCCCCCTTATAATCTACATCATTTTGGATTTTACACGTGTAACTGGGGCCTGCAAGGACGCTGCTTGTGGCCAGCAATGCAGTGGGTCTTTATGGATACTGCCTTGTACTGGATTCAACTGTCCACACTTCCAAAACAATAGGCTATCTTTGGAGCTTCTTGGAAACTCCAGAGTAAATCATAATAAAATAATAATTAAAAAAACTTTATTTATACCCCACCACCATCTCCCCACGGGGACTCGGGGCGGCTCACATAGGGCAAGGCCCGGTCAACATAGTTCACAAAAGTAACATGAATACATTAGCACAATATACACAGGTTAAAACACAATAAGGTAATAAAACATTAGTTAATACATCAGTAATAATGTAAATAATAATATAAATCATATGCCCCTGGCACAGGATTAACGACTGGATGTAGCATCTCTGCTGTGCATTCAGCTGTATATTGTATAGACTCCCCCCTCGATGGATTGTCACCTTGACGTGGTGAGGGGGCTTACGTGTTCCAATGAACCTGCGGGCACAACCACAGGAGTCACACACTCCCCGGAGTGGCCACGGGGGGGATCCAGACCAAGAACAATCCAAATACCCAAAGACCTCACCGGCGGAGCAGGCGGAGGATAACATGGTACATATTACAACAGCTGTGAAGGCGGAAGAAGGCTGCAACAGACTGAGAAGCCACTCTCGTTGTGTTAATCACACCACTGCTGGGACCTCAATCTGTGAAGTCTGTGTGTTGACCAGCCGTGCACCGACCTCCACACATTAAAAAAAAATCACGCACAGGCGTCTTCCAAGAAATGGAGGACCATCATCCTCGAACTACGAGGGATCACTTAAGTAAGTATATAGACTCCCTGGAGCAGCTGAGATGTGCCAAAACCACTTTATTTTAGCTGTGTAGACACAGTCTAACTTGCAATCAAAAGCTTGACTTGCCAACAAAGGTAGAGGTTTAACATCTGTACATTACACGTCAGCTTTATTCCAGATAAACCATGATATTGGGAATATTATTTCATGATGGTATAGGATGCAGGTAATTTTGTATGAAAGATCCTTAATTTTCCTTGAAGAACTACAGTTACCAAGTACTTCCTTGGGGAGAGGGTATGTCTGTTAAGTCATGTTTAATCTGTGATGTATACTCCTACGTTGATTTTGATAAACTTAACTACAGATATTCCATTTATTTCAAAATTATTTCTATGGATGCTTGCCGGAGCCAAATTAATTCAGCTGGGCCTCAAACATTGTTGCACAGTGCTTGAAAGAAAAGCTCTCTCCTGTGTTCAACATTTATTTTAAAACCTAATCTATTGAAACAAATTGGAAGGATGAACAGCTGGAACATAATTATCTGTTCTTGCTACATTGCACTTTGATATTTTCCCCTAGAGATCTCACATCTATCATGTTGTAAGAGTTGACAGGGCTGTTAGTGGGAAGAACAGAACAGAAAGATAAAGGCGGAGGTTGAAACAGAAGATAATTCAAACACAAACATTCAAATGTGCTAGATAAGTAACACGGAGATAATGGGTATTGTAGGCTCTCTGAAGAGTTTATCATATTTATATTGAACATAGTAAGCTGCCCCATATTGATTTGGGTCCATCTTGTTTAGTACAACCCCCTCTAACAATAATTTAGTTGTGACTTCACCCAGTTATAAAATGCTACTTAAAATTTAAATATATGTAGATGTTACTAGGAAACTCCAATGTGTTTTCTTTTTCATTAGATTACAGGCTGCCATTAATTTTATTGCCACACAGCACTGTCTGACTGTTTCCGTAATGGATTTAGAACGGGAAAATCATTCACTGTCTAATCTGTGCTCTCTTGGGAAACACATAATTAACAACATTTGTCACTTTTTAATTGCCAAGAGGACAATTAGCTATTTAATAAGAACTTATTAAGTCATCCTATTACAAACTGAAGTTTCATTTTAACACATAGTTCTTTATATATTTTATAAGCATAAAGGAAAACACCTTTAACATACTTATGTTAAAGGCCCTTCGATATGTCATTGCACTAGGTTAGCTGCCCTATAGCTACTCAGCAGACCTTGGAATTGTGTAACCCAGGCTCTATTCCTTGCCATCGGTTGCTCTTTATTTCACCTCCTGGCTCTATGTTACTTTGCTGCATGAGCCCTAATCCAGTCCCTACAGTTGTCTTGACTCATCTTGGAAGTCTGTCCATTGGTAGCCGAATATCACCCAATGGAGTTGTCTTGACACTGGTTTTATTTTAAACGGGTATATTTGTTTTTAATAGTTATTATGTTTATGTTTTATTACAGTGGTGTTGTATGTTTCTATATGGTATTGAATGCTTACCTATGTTGTAAACCACCCTGAGTCCTTTCCAGGAGATAGAACGGTATATAAATAAATCTTTGTTGTTGTTGTTGATGTTACATTTTTAAAAATTCAACAGCATAAGCATAAAATTAGATTGGATTTCTCAAAGAAGTCATGTGGCTGAATTCTGTCTTAAAGCCCACATTTTTGCCATGAAATGTATCATCCCTAAACTGTAAATGTGCAAGGAACAGTTGTAGCTACTCTGTGGTTAAAACAAAAAAAAGAACTACATAAGAGATGCTCAGAAACATATGTCTTTATTAGTAGTATGTAGTTGCTAAACTGTCAAACTCACTAAGGACTTTACTGCGCAAGGCAGGCATATCTGTACTGATATGCGACACTCTGTATCTCCTGCTGCTGTTTACCACTTTACTGCAATTAAACAGTCCCCTGCTATTGACAGGAAGACCACATCAATAGTTCTCTATTTCCAGTGTTCTAGTTATCTACCTTGATGTGATGGGCCTCTTCCAGTATGCCAGCATTGAGCGGGATTCCCCTCCTCTTCCCCTCTTCCACCTCACCCTCACTATTCTCATGCAGTCTCTGTAGTGTTTATTTAATATTTTAGCATTATATTTGCCTTTATTGTTGAAATTGCTGTAATTTTCATAAAAATAACTAAGCAGCAGAAGTGTGGGAAGGCAAGGCTATCATGGTATGCAGATATATGGTTGTGGGACCAAAAGCTGGCAATTCAAAGCAGTTGCAGAGATGAAGAGACATGTGATAACAAAGATCTTCCTCCTCCTCCTCTTCTTCCTCTTCCTCTTCTTCCTCCTCTTCTTCTGTTTATTTATTAGGGCTGTTCATGGATCTGTTGTTCATATCTACAATCATGCATCATTAGACCCTTTCCACACTGCCCCTATATCCCAGCATCTGATCCCAGATTTTCTGGCAATGAGAACTCATATAACCCAGTTTAAAGCAGATAATCTGGGATCAGATCTTGGAGTATAGGGCAGTGTGGAAGGGGTCTTTCTGTGGAATAGCAGCTTTGTGCAATAAAGTTCTTAAGTACTTTGAGTACTTTTTATTGAATCAGTGTTCAGCTACATTTAGTCACACATATACTGTGCCATCTTTCCTTCCACTCTAAAATTATCTGTATGCCAAGAATTTCAGCCATCCCATTTATCTTCTCTTAGGATACCAAGACATCCTCAAAATGGCTGAATTCATGTCCAACTTTTCCCAGAAGCCTTTTGACTTTATAGGCACATCTACACTGACCACTTAGGGCAGTGTGTGATGCAATCATCTTCTCGGTGGCTAAACAACACTTGGGAACTGATCCAGATGAATGTGGCATTCACATTGGGTTAAGCCAACTTGGGAGAAAAAAACAACAACTCCTGAGCAGGAGTCAGGCTATCTCCTGAATTAATAATAATAAGCTTTATTTATTTATATCCTGCCCCCTCTCCCCGGAGGGACTTGGGGAGGCTTACAATAAAACAAACAAATACAGTAATATAACACAGACAATAATCACATATCAATTAATAAAAACAAAATAGCACAATAATGTAAACATAAATTCAAAACATAATTTATGTTTTAGAGGGACTATAAGGCCCTCTAAAACCAGTATATAACACCATTTAAAAGCAGCCATTCCTATGATCAGAGTAATTCTTCAACAGTTACAGATTGTTGAGATGGCTGAATCATGGCATGGCAGGAGGTGGTGGCAGTTAAGGTCCTTGCCCAGCTGCACTGAACTGTGTTTGAGGTGGCTGGGCAGTGGAGTCTGTCTAGTGCTATTGTTATACTTGCTTCTATTGTTTAACTTTTGGGCAGAAAGTTGTTGTTTTTTTACCTTCACCTGCACATAATTTTCCTATTTATTTAACATTACAACAAATTCAACATGAGGGCATTGTGTGATACACATAGAAAAAAACTGGGGCCTGGAAGATTTAACATAAACTAGTCCATTTACACCTACCATTATTTGAATGCGAATAAAGCCTTGTCAAAAACTTTGATACTGAAGTAGTCTTATTCACGTTGTAAAAAATTCTTACTTTACTATAATAATTCACAAAATTCCTAGAGTATATATAGTGAAGATTTCAGAACTCAAAGTTATATTTTATGAGTGTAACTGAGAAGGGTTCTATTCAGGGAAGAGCAAGCGCACATGAATGCTTTAACTCCCTATAGCCTTGCCTTTCCAACAGTATTCAGACATCTGTTTAAAAGTATTTATTATGTCTGACACTTCTTCATATATACAGAACATAGAAAAAAATCACACAAGTGCCGAACTGATTATCGTAGGTCAACCAAATAACTTTAGGGGAATGACGTAACATATCCCAAGATATAAGAGTGCTTTTTCTATCCCTCTTTCTGCAATATGAGTTTATTGATATTAAAATTCCATACCCTTTACTTCTATCATATTGCCGTTCTTTGTAAAGCTATAGTGCAGAAAAATATGCGGGCTGACTACTCAGCTGTTCCTTGGCTCTTTCCAGATAGAGGGTTCCTATATTCCACAATGTGCAGGCGTTATGCAGCCATCCTCTCTCTCTCTCTCTCTCTCTCTCTCTCTCTCTCTCTCTCTCTCTCTCTCTCTCTCTCTCTCTCTCTCTCCACCCCCCCCCCCCCCAAAAAGTGGCTTTGCACTGGTAAGAAAGATGGAGGAAACATAGGGAAATATGGGAGGTCTGGAAATATCTGTAATGCTTGGGATAGTTTCATCTCACAATAAAGGCCTTGTTTCGGTGTAGCTAAATGCATATGTTGTCTACCTCTCACCCTGTCTTCTTCTGATAAGAATTTCTGAGTTTCTCAATAGAAGTTAACATTTTGCCAAACAATACTAACCTGACAGTACAACCTCACCAAAACATGTCTTGTAATTTCTTTTAATAGCTGGCTGTCATCCCAACTATATTTTCCAACCATGTGTGAAATAAAATGGACTCATCTAGCAACTGCTGCAAATAATCAACATAACATATGGCTGGTTTTGAAGCAAAAGCTCTGCTTCAGCCTTTAATCCAACACAAGCGGAACCAAAATTTACTCCAGAGCTTCAATAGTTTGGAGTGATCCTAGTGTTTTTCAGGCATGGACAGCTCGACTGGGTTGGATTCAGTTTAATCCAGTGTCCATATGTCAAAAAGACCTATTGTTGTGTCCTCAGCTAGAAGCAGCTCCCCAGCAGAGCCTTGTTGATTATGTTGATTCTGCTAATCACATGGCTGATTATTCTGATGTGGCCATTGTCAGAAGTGATGATGCCATCAAGGCTCTGTTAGGGTGCTGCTTCTAGCTGGTGGTATGGTAGTGGTGGTGGCAGCCCCAGTACATTGATACCCTTGAAAAGGGTTGACGTGTAACAGGAAATGTAATGTTGGTGGACAGGAAAAGAGATTTAAAGATGGGCTCAAATCCAATCTTAACAACTGTGGCATAGACACCAAGAACTGGGAAGCCCTGACCCTTGAGCACTCTAATTGGAGGTCAACTGTTACCAACAGCGCTTCAGAATTTGAAGAGGCACTAGTGGAGGGCTTAAGGGAGAAATGTGCCAAGAGGAAGGCACGTCAAGCCAACCTTGACCGGGACCACCTTCTGTCTGGAAACCAATGTCTTCACTGTGGAAGAACATGTGGGTCAAGAATAGGTCTCCACAACCACCTACGCATCCACCACCAAGATACTACACTTGGAGAACCATCATCCTTGAGCTATGAGGAATCGCCTAAGTAAGTCAGGGTAGGTGTAGAAGCAGCCCCCAAAACAAGAAACTTTGGCTATCCATCATCTATAAATGAATTGCCTTCCCCATATTCAATTAATGACTAACTGTTCTTTGGATTCTTGGGACCAAAATAATAATAATAACAACAACAACAACAACAACAACAACAACTTTATTTATACCCTGCCACCATGTCCCCGCAGGGATTCGGGGCTGCTTACAATGAGAATATGACAACAACATAGCATACAATATACACGATCCACTAAAACCATGACATTTAAAACAATGCAATACAAGATTTAAAAAAAGTAATAGTTACTTTAAAAACAGGAACATCAAATTGTTCTGCACAGCAGAGGGTGATTGATACATCATTCCACCAGGTCCAAGAATAGAATCAAAATGAGTAAAGAAGGAACAAGGGAACAATTTCACTTAAAGTGCTATAGCATGTAAAGTGAGGAGCAAGATAAAGTGCCATTAAGGTTGTAAACATAGAGTAGATACCAAGTCAGATGGGCTATTTATTCAAACGCGCTCTGGAACATCAATGTCTTCAGTTGATGGCTAAAGATGGGCAATGACGGAGCTAATCTGATCTCCTTGGTGAGAGAGCTCCAAAGCCAGGGGGCCACCACCAAGAAGGCTCTCTCCCTTGTCCCTGGCAGCTGCACCTGAGACAGGGGCAGGAGCAAGAGAAGAGCCTCATCAGATGATCTTAAGGCCCGTGTAGGTTCGTAGGGGAGGAGGTGATCGCAGAGATAGGCAGGTCTATACTATTAGAGCCATGCATATAAAGTGAAGAATGGCACAGACAAAGTGATTTGTGAAAATACATCACAGAAAGGTAGGAAACTATCATAATTTTCATAATTTAACCATTCTACTCCTGCTGTTTTGGGGTATTCTTCTGATGTAACTACAAAGAACCTGAAGGTGCTTATTGGCTTAATGAAATAGTGATTTATAAAACTATATAATTTGGCTGGGTTCAGCACTTTCTAAAAGAGATAGGTTCCACATCTTTCTCTTCAATTTCATTCCCTTTATAGAGAAAAATTGAAATATGTCTAGCTTGATTATTAGACACAATCATTCAGATGTTTATTTGTCAGATGTCAGAAATTATTTTCTATAGTAAAAAAAAAATTGCCAGTATAAGACCCATCACTTCACCATAATGGCATTTAAGTCACCATAGATCTTGCCATGTGGATGTAATCTCCTTTCTAATATCTAGGCTAAGATTGCTGTCTTGGTGGTCCACGAGAAGGAGGGGGAACCTCACAGAGCTCATATTTGGATAATACCTTATATTTATTAAGGCCAACTATAATCTGGAGTCTAAAAATAGTCATTACCTTTTATAAGATCTGAGCCAAGAAATAAGTTTATATTGCTTCTTTAGATGTTCAGTGTTCTAACTATACATATCTATAGTACATTTTGACTTCATATAGTATTTAGTTTATAAGTTGTTTATAGAACAACTTGATATTGCTGAATAAATCCTTTCCAGAAGCCAAGAATAGCAGTAAGCCAGCAAATGTAAATCTATTGCAAGATGGATTATTTCAGCAGATAATGTACTCTGCTACATCTGTAAGCGCTTGTGAGCCTATCTTCTTGTTTATTCTACTTGGCTTTCAAAAACAAAAAATATACCTCTGATGCAATATGTTTAGGAATCAAACCAGACAAGATATTATCTCATTTACATTTGAAAGAGCCATATCCTTGCTTTTTCATAAAGCATTTCCCTAAACCAATGATTCTCAAACTGTGCTCTGCGGAGTCATTCCATGCTCCTTCCCACCTCCTCCTCTTTCCTCCTCCTGAGAAATGCAGGGAAATTAAAGTTTTGAGCTGCCTCCCTTACCATCCAGCCTCTTTTCTTTGCCATCCAGACCCTTTCCCCCCACCTCTATCACTGTCCAGACTATTTTTCTTTGCTTCCAAAACCCTATTTCCTCCCCACTGCTCATGGGGTGCTTTGATTGTGTTTTTCCTGCATGGCAGAAAGGGGTTGGACTGGATGGTCTCTGGGGTTTGTGTAATAATAATAATAATAATAATTACAAAGACTGGATGGCCATCTGTTCGGGGTGATTTGATTATGATTTCCTGCATGGCAGAAAGTGGTTGGACTTGAAGGCCTTGGGAGTCTTCCACTGAAATACTGTTAAGTTTATGTTGGTTAAAATTATTATTCATGTTAAATATTGTATTGTTCTTTCTTTACTTTTTTGCACTGTGAATTTGTTCACACAAACACTCTCCATCCATCTGCCTGGCTGATTCCTGATATATATAAATACAATACAATACAATACAATATGTAATATATAAACATTTCTTGGGGTTCCACAGGAAACTTTTGCTTCAAAAAGGGTACCACAACTGAAAAAGATTAAGAACCCCTGCTCTAAACTATTTCTTTTTTGCTATTTTGTAATCTATTTTATAATTCTGGTGTCTGAATTGTGTGTTTTCCAGATGATATTGGAATATTGAACTTCAAGTCCCAACATAGCAAAAAGCAAACAAAACTGGGATTTATAATCCAAAATATATGTGGTATCACAAAGTTCCCACCCCTGTTCTGATCAGTAATCGGTCCCTGTTCCCATAAGTGGGATGAAGGATAGGTTCTCAGAGTCTCAAATGAGCAATCAGATATAACTTTTGTACTGGCAACCTCTATGAAACTTAAACAATCACACAAACTATCATATTCATTCATTTTGTTGCTCTCTTCACACTGCTATATTTTGCTAATAAAGCTGTATTTTTCCAAGATCTTTAGTCTTCTCTCCAAACTACAACTCTCAGGATTACACCTCAGAGTTTAAGATCATCTGGGCAGGCCCTGTTCTTGATCCCCCCTCCTTCGCAAGCATGACTGGTGGGGACGAGAGACAGGGCCTTCTCAGTGGTGGACCCCCAGCTGTGGAACTCCCTCCCTAGCGATATTAGATCAGTTTCCTCCCTCCTAACCTTTAAGAAGAGAGTAAAAACTTGGCTTTGGGAAGAGGCCTTTGATAAATAGCGCAGTGCAATTTTTTTAAACCTGGAAATCGTGCAATGGATTTTGGAATGGCCTTAGGCCTTGCCTTTGGATGGCCTGTCTTCATACTGGAATGTATTTTAATTATGTTTTCTGTCTGTTTTAATTTTTTTAATTCTATTGCATGTCTGTGTTTTATGCCCAAGGCACTGTATAAGTGCCATTTGTAAGCCGCTTTGAGTCCCCCTCGGGGTAGAGAAAGGTGGGATATAAATATGGTAAATAAATAATACACAACATTGAGTCAAGGCACCTAAAATGCTGCTGACACAGTCTCCTCTGTTCCTTCACTTCAAAATGATGAAAAGTATTGACAGAGAACTCCCACTTTATTGATTTATTCATTATGTATTTTTAAAATTTTACTATCATGGCATGATTTAAAATATAATTAAAGCATCATAATTTGCAGTTTAAAACACAATGAGAAAATATTATCTTATAGAAAAGAACAACCGAATCAAAAACAATTTAATACTGTACGTATGTAAAAACAACAACCCTTGTCCTGTCAAGGTACAGATGCCACGAATCAGTCCCAAGTGTAAAGTAGCCACAGTTTATTGTAGGTACAGCTCAAAAGAATCTAAAATGCTTAACAGCAGCAAAATAGTATTCCAAAAACAAAACACAAACAACTAGTCCAAATGGAGGCAAAACAAAGAGTCCCAGAATCCTAAGAAATCCCAACCCACTAACCAAAATACACAGCAAGGAAAGACACTTGCTGTCGTTTCAGCAAACCTGTTCCAGGATGTAACAAGGTCGTAGTCAAGCCAGTCCAGGAGTTATCCATAGCAAACAGATTACAGTAACAACGTCAAACATCCAGTCCACGGTCAGGGCCAGTGAGCGAAAGCGATTCCAGAAGTGATCCAAGGTCCCAGCCGAAACAGTAGCAACGTCCCAAAAGGATCCACGAAGTTGTGCTGCCCGAGCTTCTCTTTGATTGTCTGCCAAGCAGCCCTTCTCCTGCTTCTACTTACATCTTCCCAAACAGCAGACAGATCATCCTCCCTCCAAGTTCCATCTCCAACAAACCCTCTGAATGTGTCACTACTTGTAGGCTCCTCGCACACTTCTCTCACTTCTGCTACTTTTGTCCAATCCATCTCATCCCCAGTCCCATCAGTGTCACTCCCATCACTTCTCATAGAAACTGCTTCATTGCCCAACCCATCATCCACATCAAACCCTTCCTCAGTGGGTTCAGTAAGTATTTGCCGCATTCTCTTCTGCTGTTGCTCTTCAATAGAGTCTTGCTCCCGAGTAGACCTTTTTGCCTGCCTAACCTCCAACTCCCTGTTGTTACTACTACTCAGAGACTCATCCACAACATGTCCTTTTTCCCACCCTTTCACTTGGCTATCTATGTTTAACACCTGGAAGTTTTGAAATAAAGATCCATTTAAAAAGCAGCAACAACAACAAAAAGATTCACACACTCCAAATTCAACTCTGTATTTTTCATTATGGATCATTCTAAAAATGTTAATGCTCACATAGTTGCTTCTAGGATAATATTGCAGCAAATACAAAAGCATCAGTAGTTTTCCCCGTCTCTAATTTCCGGCAAAGACTTCCAAAAAAACGAGTAAGTCCAGTAATAAAAGCTGTGAATTTCTTTACACTCAAAACCACATATTGACTCAACTATTTCTTCTTGGCTCCTTCTATTACAAATTGGTCAGCTTCAGTTTATCCTTGAAGGGGACAAATTAAATCAATGTGTATTATGTTAACCTATAGAAGCTACCTTTCCAGCTTTTCTTTGTAATATGGGAGAACTCATTATTTTCCTCCTTTCTTACACCCCATAAAGCATTTTTACAGCTATTATGTAGCACCATTCTCAGAATTACATATTACTAAGCGTACACTACAAAAGGCAGCTTTATTATGACAGGTTCAACTGAGTTTACCTTGTGTGTGATACACATTCCCCCTGCCCTTGTCCAGCGTGCATGATTTTCTGCCACGGAGCAACCACATTCCACAAAGGGAAACAGGTAGCTTATTCAGTCTTCCACATTTGTGGGTTTCATTTGAGCAGATTTGATTATTTCTGAGTTTGTGGTGACTGCTTAACTGACTTAACCTCCTTGCTTCAAACTTTCTGCTGCCCCTCCTCTCTGTTGCTGCCATGCCAAAAGTGCCAGTCCCTCACTCCCTTCCCCATATTTCCATAAAAATCCCATGTTAAAGTCCTTTCTCCATTTCTCCCCTTCGCATCAAAGCTCCAACCAAATTTTAAACTCCTCCCTCCATTACTGTAGTCTGTAGCACACAGGGGCTATACTGGAGTTATTCACTTTTTTTTTTTTTTTTTTACTTTCACCAGGTTCCTGCATTCCTTAACAATTCGATGGACTTAAGATGGGATAGAGAGTTGTTTTACTCCAGAAACTTAATTTCTGTGGCTGCCACAAATTATGTTGAATTGGTTGAGACTCAATGAGATATTCATTGAAAAACTACAGCAAAATGTGCTGCAGGATGTCCCGCAAAAACGAAGTTTTTCGCTGTTTAATAAACTCTTTCAATGTTTTTATGATAGAACCAATTAGGAAAGGAAATTTATAATCCAGGAACAAAAACCATGTTTCATAGTGTTATTATTAGAAGGGTAATGCATGCTTGCACAAATCATCCCAAAAAGAATGAGAACATCATGCGAATGTAGCAGTGAATTAAAAAATACACAAAAGTTTTCCATTTCCCAGTGCATGTCTAGCATACTACCTGTTTGAGCAATGACACCTAGTCAAGCAGAAAGAAAGTTGGAACAATATGGAATGGAGACAATAAAGTACTTATTTAACACATGGTTTATATTATAAGTGTAATCACATAGCCTTCATTTTTTTTAGGAAGAAAAAGATCAGTTGCTAATAAACATTGGTGGCAGAGTATAGCAAATAGTAAAATACTTCCAGGTTTCAGTGGTGATGCCATGTTTGTAACAACATGTTTCAGTAGACTTATAAAAAGGTATCATTATTGAGTAGCAGCTTTGGAAATAATCAATACCATTTGCCATTATGGTGCAACAACACTTTTTCATTTCCTTTTTGAGAAGTATAAAGGAAACCATGCAGACATTTTCATGATTCCAGCTAAAAATACCTGAGGGAAAGGAAAAACCCCAGCAGTTCCACAAAGTTAAAACTGCAGCCTGTGCGTTCAATTCTTCTGTCAAGTTAGGAGGTGTGTGAAAATCATATGCTAAGGGTGAGATTTAATCTCCAAAGAAAATCTTCAATATGCAAAGAGCATCTGGTGCCTCCTTTAGGAGTTTTGTGGCCATCTGCTTTCTTTTCTATCTGTTTTGTCTCTACCATACCTCCAAGTGGGTTTCTACTTGAGAAAACAAAAAGGTTGATTACATGATGCAGTGACAGTTCCACTGACCTTTCTGTTTTGACTTATCCAGTTTTAGTTCACTGAGCCTCCTTACCTTCATATGAAGCAAACTCAGATGGGATAAAGTAACCAACTTCCACCACATCTGCTTTGATTTGTCCAGCATTGTAAAATGGCAAGATTTATGCAGCCTTCTAATAATCTTTCACAATTAATGTATCTGTACTGTGGAATTACAAGCAGTTCCTGTGTTACAAACATCTGACTTACAAATGACTCATAGGACTTCATCCCACGGGATTCTTCTTCTTCAATCACACAGTCGTTTCTGACTCTTCGTGACCTCATGGACCAGTCCACGCCAGAGCTCCCTGTCAGCCGTCGCTGCCCCCAGTTCCTTCAAGGTCAAGCCAGTCACTTCAAGGATACCGTCCATCCATCTCGCCCTTGGTTGGCCTATCTTCCTTTTTCCTTCCATTTTCCCCAGCATCATGAACTTCTCCAATCTTTCCTGTCTTCTCATGATGTGGCCAAAATACTTCATCTTTGCCTCTAATATCCTTCCCTCCAGTGAGCAGCTGGGCATTATTTCCTGGAGGATGGACTGGTTGGATCTTCTTGCGGTCCAAGGCACTTTCAGGATATTCCTCCAACACCAAAGTTCAAAAGAATCTATCTTCATTCGCTCAGCCTTCCTTATGGTCCAGCTTTCACATCCATAGGTTACTACAGGAAATACCATTGCTTTAAGTATGCAGACTTTTGTTGCCAGTGTGATGTCTCTGCTCTTCATTGAGGTTGGCCATTGCTCTTCTCCCAAGGAGTAGATGTCTTCTGATTTCCTGGCTGCAGCCTGCATCCCACGGGATACGTAAAGCATTTGGGATGGTTGGTTTTCCCTTAAGCATCGCAACGACCTGTTTGGAAATTAAATGGATGATTTTCCTATCCCCATCACATCTTCTCATTTTCTCCACTTTCTTTAGGATTTATCCATTTGATTTGCCATCACACTGTAGAGATTTGTTTCCTCCCATTGTCCATCCAGGATTTCAATTAGTGATCGTAGGAAGTGGTTTTAAATTACTCTGTTCTTTTTCCAAGCCTCTCTATTGGTGATCTGAATAGGAGCACAGACAACCAAAAAAACACCCCAGGGGTGTGAACTCTTCCCCAAGCTATTCAAAACCTACACCACCACCCCCCACCTCTCTATGCAGCCACAAGACCTTGGAGACATCTTGCCTCAAATCTAAAATGGCAGGACTGTGAACTTTTTGATCTTGTTTGAAGGTGAACAGGATAAAAAACAGTTCATGCTTGTGGTTATTAAGATTCAGATTTTATATTAGCCTCTTATGCCATGTTTTCTTTCACATATGAATGAATGAAACATATGGCAGAGAAAACAAGATGACAAGCAAGATGCAGGCACAATGTGAATGGAGAGGAATGGTTGGACTCAGAGAGACTCATTGGAGAAGTTCAGATTACCTTGTATGGCCTGCAAACCACTTAACAGAAGGTGAAGAACCTCATTTTTGAAAGTCTGATGTTAATCTGCCTTATCAAAGGAATGAAGAAGAATAAATCTAAGTTCTTCCATTCTGCTCTTTAGTATTCTCAACTGAATTTCCTAGTAACAAATTGGCTTCTAAAGACCTAATAGTAATTCCATTAAATAAATGCATTGGGAAGGCATCAGTGAAATGAAGAGGCCTACACAATAACCATTAAATAACTAAGTAACCTCTAGCAACTAAAGAGTAATCATATCTGTGACATGCATCATTGTCCTGCACTTTGACACTCCCTGAGTGCTTTAATATAAGCATTGGCTTGGTTGCAAGGTAATTATTAGTAACTACTATTGCAAAGTAAATTTCATTTGCAGAGTGCACTAGTTTTTACTGATAAATGATAAACTGATAAATGATTTTTTTCACTGGGATCCATCAAATGATTCCAGGATTAAATTACATAATATGTGTAAAGTTTTGAATAGAAAAAGGCTCTGTTGCTTTCAGAAATAAAGCACAGACAAACAAAAACTCCTCCAAAGATTATCTGATTATCCCAGGCAATGTAGACTCATATAATTTAGTTCAAAGCAGATAATCTGGGATCAGATCCTGGGATATGGGGCAGTGTAGAAGCTACCTTACTTGGTATGCATCTACACTACCATATAATCCAAATTATCAAATCAGCCAATCTGAATTTTATATGGCAGTGTAGATCCAGCCTTGATTTCAAACAGCCATTGGAAAATTACTGTCCTGTAACTTTGTCATCCATTGTGAGCAAAGTAGAATTGCAGTAGAATTGTGTTTGGACAGCACTTATTTCACAATATTGTGTTCAACTGCTGCTGCTTTGCAGTTCATTCATTATTGTAGCATACATGGGTATTGGGTAAACCTATCATTGTTGCCTGATAGTATTATTTACCTTCTGTTTCTATGCTAATATGCTAGCTGTCATGGGGTGTCAGTTGGCATGATTATACTCCCACCCCAAGCAATCTGTTTGAACTCCATTTATTTTTTTATTTTTCAAATAGGTATAATTATGCAACTGCAGTAAAATAAATACCCCCCAAAAGACATAACTAGAGGGCATAAGGCAGGAAGGAACTGTTATGAAAGGAGCGCAGAAGAGACAATACAGACCATAGATGACCAAACCAGCCCCATAGCTCTACTGCAGAAATGTGCAATAATGAGTTTACCTACCTATCCTGAGATGTTCCCATTCAGTAAGATAGTGAAAGTATCTATCCTTGGATGTTTCTGTTCCTTTAACTAATGTCATTGTGTTGAGAAAGCAGGGAGACATGATAGACCTCAGTCAAGAAACTGTCTGGGCCAATAATAAAATAAAATAAAATAATTTATATTATTATTATTATTATTATTATTATTATTATTTATTAATCACACCACCCTATTTTCTAATGCACCGCATTGTTCACAACCAATTATTTCCACTCATAATGTATTTTAAAGACCTTCTGGAGAAGATAGTCAAAAGATATGTGTTCCACGACAACACAGTCAAAAGGATTCATCTAACAGAAAATAGAAAGCAGAAAGCAGGTGCTTCCCCATCAGCCCAAGATAAATTTAAAATGATATTTTAAAAAAACCCTGCCCATGTATCGTATCACTGCCTTCACATTAAATCACTTGTTCAACAGATTCTGGGTGTCTTTTGTTTCTTCTGCAGATCAAAGAGATGAGTCAGGTTCCTCTGCAATGTTCTTAAGGTGTGGGAGATGAAACATTGCATATGTTGTACAAGAACAAGACCGGAATAATGTTTCCAATTACTTTTTCCACTCTGAATTGACAGTGCTACATTTTGTGAATAGCAAAGATTACCCAAGATCTACATATGGTAGAGAGACAAGGTTTTGTACATCACATGTAATTCAAAGTCAAAGGAACATTTCTGTGAAAATATAGAAAATTACAAAGAAAGTAATATCACTCAGACAAAGTTTCTTCGTTTCAGTCATGCTTGGTAATGTTGTTTCAATTCAAGTAATTTCTTACTTATGGTGACCCTTATCATGGACTTTTCTTTGCCTTCCTCTGAAGCTGGAAGAGTGTGACCTCTTCTACACTGCCATATAATCCAGTTCAAAGAAGATAATTTGGATTTTATATGGCAATGTAGAAGGGGCCTGTGATTTGCTCAAGGTCACCCAGTATGTTTCCATGACCAAGTGAGTATCTCTAGAATTGTAGTTGAACACTCATACTACTAAATCGTTCTGTATCTCCATGCTACATCTTTTGCCTTAGTACTAGTCAAGCAGTTCTTGAGGATCAGAAGATGTAACTGCTTTGCAATCATGGTGTTCATGAAGTTGCTACATATACTAAACCTAGATATTGCATACCATTACACGATGCGTGAATCTCACTTAGCTAATTATATGACTTGTGTTGTAAAATCTTCTAGTATTATGTTTGCCCCTGAAGGACCACGGAGATTTAAAGTAATTAGACTGGAACCTACCCATATAATCAATTATGTTATTATGCAGAATGATTACATTATTATCTAGAGTTACAACACACAATAGTTATATTGTGAGATAATCCTAAAAATACAGCATAGACACCATTCTATAATCTGCTGATGATTAATATATGCTTTTGTCTTTTCCTTAAAAAAAGAGAGATAGAGCCACAAATATTTTAAACACCAGTTGTATTGGAGATGAAAATGCTTACAGCTAAACATTTTGAGCTCTATATCTGATGTAACAAAAGAAAGAAAAAAGAAAGATAGCGAGAGATTGTGTCTTTCTATTCAGTTGGTTACTATGGAGCCTGAAAGAGGTAAAGCAACTGGAGGAGAAAGAATTATACTTGCAGGGAACAAAAGTACACAATATTTTTTCCCCAAGGAATGGTAAAGAATTGCTGTCATTTTCTATATCATGTGCTTTCCATATGTAGCTATTATTAGCTATAAACCATTTTTTACTCTGGGAGTGTAGTGAAGCAAGGACACACACAGCTATGGCACAGTATGTGATGAAGTGAAAAGGTTTAGCCCTATGAATGTGTGTGCCTCAATGTGTAAATTCACTTGTGTGGCAGTACCTCTCCCCCTTTTTCCCCTTCTCCCTTCCCCCTTTTCATCAGCCTGAACAAAAATGTTCCCACAGTTCTGGGGTTTGTTTCTTTGAACCTAATGAGGCTGTTGACTGGATTTTGTTTTTCATTCATGGAAGTCATTCAGCTGTGATATACTGTATACAACATGTAGTTGTAAACAACAAGCACTTCTCAGCGGTCGGGAGTTGAGGTAGAGTAGCATTAAGAAGACACTGGTGGTAGTAATATATATATATATATATATATATATATATATATATATATATATTTTCACGGACCCTGCTTTTAAAAAAAAGCAATCTTAGCTTACTTTTTGCTACACTGCATCATAATTAAAGGAGTATGTACCAGATCTTGTCATGGTTGGAGGTTCATATTTTGATAATTCTCATGCTACCTTTTATAATGAGCTTTCTATGCCGTCACACCCAGGCACCTTTTAAAGCTTTAGGATGTGCTTCTTCCTTTGCCCAGGTGAACTGCAGGGGCCTTACTTAGAAGCTCTGGAAATCCCAGTAACCACAGCAACTTCAAGTAGAACAATCAAACAAATTTTTATTTTCACAAAGTCCTTGGCAGACTTGGCACACGTAGTTAAGGTTGCAAATAAAAACAGTCAACTTATAAAACCTTGCAGATGTTCCTTTCTTGCTTTTCCCCTTTAGTTGCTGGGTTAACTTCCACCAAAGGTGAAGAGATCCTGAGATCCTCTTTACCCTAGCCCTGAGCTGCTATCAAAAAGGTCTATAACTATCTAAGCTCAAAGCTAGTTTTTGAGGCGAAGTTGGTAGGGCTTCTTCCAGTGGCAAAGAAATCCGGAGATGTTCTTTGCCCCAGTGTTAAGCTATTAGAAAGAACTCTTTCCCCTATCTATGCTCGGCACTGGTTTTAAAGGCAGGTCAATACTTACAATGGCCTTGTCAGTTTCCCTCTTTACCCTCTTTGAAGACTGCTTCCTGCTTGTGCAAGTTTGAAAAAGCCCAAAACAGCCAATAAGCTGTTTGGGTTCCCACAAAGACATAGCTGATTTCAAGAGTGGAGAAGCAAAGAGCCATTAGAGGTCTCTGAAAGTGTTTATTTCAAACTTGATAATATTAAATAGATTGTGAATAAGCAATTGAGGAAAGAGGGAAATCCAGTGGCATTTTTTATTTTAAAAACTTGCTGTTATGTGCTGATGCTTATATGCGTGCATAGGACACACTCCATATTTTAATAGGATATTCGCATGTGTGCATATAAGCATCAGTGCATAATTGTGTGATTTTTAATAAAAACTTTCAGAGGATGGCCCCTGTCTGCTCTCCATTTTATCCTAAGACACAGAAGGACTGTGAGGATGGTGAGGGAAGAAAGCCTGGGACTGGCAGGTCTGTGTGGGGACCTGATCTGAAGTCCCGGGTTTGTTAACTGTGCTTTTTTGGTGCTGTCTGGAAGTGCCCTTAGTTGAACACAGATGTTGCTCTTAGGTGAGCTGTAGTGCTTTATGCTCATGGTAACTAGATACCCAGTTAATCTGCCACATTGCACTGATGTGCAAACATGGATTTTGTTCATGAAAAGACTCTCATTGTATCATGAAAAGACTCTCATTGTATCATGAAAAGACTCTCATTGTATCCCAAATTCTACATCAGCCTGAAAATGCTTGTTATTAAGTTGCCCAAAAGCACACTCAGTTAATCAATCAAAAACCAATTGTGTTTTCACAGTTTTGATTGTACACTTGCTTGCGATTTCTGTACTTCTAGCTGACTTGGATTACCATTGAAAACATGAATCACATAACACAATTAGCACAAAACCCTGTATATAGAGATTTATGTTCTGCAATCTTGCTATAAGAGCCAAAGTTTTTTTAAGTACATCTTATCTACAGAAGGAACTACAAGTACATTGAGACTGCTAAATTCCACTTTTGAGTACCAACACAAGATGTTCTGCACATGTTGGCCACCAGATGTTTGCCAGCCAAAGTTTGAGATTTGATAGCCTGTTCTTCAGCTAGTCATGTAAGCTGTGATTTGGTACCTGGGTTGGGGGGGGGGGGAGTGGAGTTGTAATTTTCACTTACATTCTCTGTTAGAAGCTTATGCCACTAGATTTTTCTGGCCCCAAAAGGGATGAAAATACAGCTCATGTACAGAATTATGCTATATGTTTCTTAGCAAAATTAAACATAAATTATCATAATGAACAGAGTGAAGAGAAATTCCAAAATTAAAACTAGGTTGGCCTCTTCTGTTGAGTATACTCAAAAATTATATATAACTCAAAATGTCACAATGTGCTTGTTCTTGAATGGCATCCTCTCATCTTTGAGCTGTTAAAATTACCTGTTTATTGAAATTATTGAAGAGTGCCATAAATGTCATGCACAAATACCTAAACATGAGAAAAAGCATGCTAGCATGACCTGAAATATATAAACCTTAATGTATAATGAAAAACATCAGGTCAGAACTCAAAAAATGAAAACCTGAATATCCATATCAATCACTAGATTGATCACCAATTCTGAATAATCTTGTAAACCAGAGGAATCTGGTAGCTCAAAAAATTCAATTATCTACAAGTGCATTAAATACGACTATGAGATTACAACACTTTAATTTGGCCAGATTTGGAGATGTAAGATCTTTTATATAGATTCAGCTTTTTTTTTCATCAGATGCAGAGTTTGGGGAAAAGGTATTTTTGCATCTCAGACCCTAGAATCCCAAATTTTACAAGTTACAATACAAATAATACAAATTGTATTATTTCTACAATTTCTGGTAATCTATAAAACAAATCTGGAAGTTTGGAGTAGGATGGTTATTTTTACTTTGTAGGACAAGAACTCTGTGTTTCATTTAATATGAAGTATGGGACACCGTATCATGGAAGACACGATAGGCCAAATGTTAAGAGCTGTATGAAACATTTTGAAAAGGGATCAGTAAAAAAATGTAATAAGGGTAATATTACATAATTTCAGAGGCAATAGCTTCAGGTTTAATGTACATCATAAATTTAAACTATTTTATTATTGATCAGAGAAGAGAAATTAGCAGCAACATGAATCAGCCTGCATCAGTTGGACGCAACTGAAGGAAGCTGCAACAAATCATTCATTAGAGCAAGCCAGCCAAATATGAGTAATGTTAATGCAGCCTTATCAATCCACACTTGCTGATAACATTGCAAGGAAGGCTATGAAAAGGTATCTACCCTGAACAGATAAGAGAATTTGAGCTTCCTCCAAATTCAAGATGTTGCAAAATTCTAGTGAACAACTTTTCTGACTGAAATTCACTTTTTCTAGATGAGACGTGAGCTTTTATGTTCATAAAATAGCAAACCCTATTGAAATGCAACCTTCATGGACATTACAACAATGTCATCTTGAACAACGCAGAAAAATCCCTAGAGAGGTAGAAGCATAAAACAGAAGTGGTAGAGGTCTCAAAACTGAAAGCAGAGGGCTTAGAATTTCTTTAAAAATGAATTTCAGATGACAAGTAAGTCTCAATGAAAAATTACAGGAGAGGAAACCTCAACTGTGGTCACCAATGGTCCACTGGAATATTATTATTATTATTTGAAGCTTTTTCCTCTTAAAAACTCAAATCAGTGAACAGTGGTAAAAATGCTATAATATACAATACTAGCTGTGCCCGGCCACACGTTGCTGTGGCTAGGACTTAATTTTTCTTTTCTTTTTGTTGTATGAATGTAGAGGCGTGGATGAGAGGTTGTGCTGTCAATTTTCATGGTTGTGGGGCATTTAGTTTAGTTGTTTTGTCCGGTGCCATGATTCCACTACCCTTTTATATATAGATAATTGATTAAAAACCTCAGACATAAAGAGAAATATACAATCTAATTGATTAAAAACTTCCAGCCCTAACATTTTTCACAGAGGTTCTTGCTATAATTGTACTGTAAACATAAAGAGATTAAAAAGATAGTGAGAGAGTTAAAATGATAATATTGTGTAGTTCTGCACTACAGTATATGTTTGGCAGAAAGATTTATGCCAGCTTCTCATTTCAGATCTCTCTTTCCATAAATGTGTCTGTGTGTGGGTTATCTTGCCTGCTCATAAAACTATAAAAAGTAAATGATCTCATATTTGCCATCTATCTACAGACTGTCTTCTTGGAAGATTTCCAATAATTGACTGACATGCGTTTTACGGAACAGGGTTAATTAATATGTCTACCAATTCCCCAAGGAACCTCAGGAAGCAAAAATCTGTTTAATGTAGTAAGCAGTGACATACTGTGTATGTGTGTTTGTGTGTGTGTGGTCTAGAGACAATTGATAACGGATAAAAATACGTGTTGAAAAAAGCATTTCAGTATTTTCCCCTAACTTTCCACATCAAACAATCTTGTATTAATGTGTATGAATCTCCTTTCTAGGTAAAACAGAATGCCTAGAAATTAATATATATATATATATATATATATATATATATATAGAGAGAGAGAGAGAGAGAGAGAGAGAGAGAGAGAGAGAGAGAGAGAGAGAGGGGAGAGAGGGGGAGAGAGAGATTTATTACATGAAGAAGTATGGGGAATCATCATAGTCCTAAGTCATCACAGGAGGAATATTAATTTTTTTCTACATGATGATTTTAAACAATTAAGTGTAGCTGTTCACTGAAATTACGATGTCTTTATTTTTTTATGGCAATCTACCATCTTGAATGTCGAATTCTTAAGGCAGCTTCCTAGTAAATGCGCTTCTGACATCAGAGCAAGAAAATGTAATAGAAGAATCAACTGAAAAACATCACCATAAATTAAATGCATGTCTTCTCAGAAAAGATCGGGAAAATCTGTTTCACAGATCTGATATGTCCTTGGAGCTGTAACAGCGAAAGTCACATTGAGGAGGGGGGTGGGGAAGCATTCCTTTTTTTAGATCATAAGTGTGTTACTATAACACTACTGCACACTGGAAAAATAAACAACAGAAAATGAAGCCATGAGAGAAGTCCTAGTTCTTGATATATCTCACAACTATCAGTGAGGGGGGTTGTCTCAGGCAGCAGATATAGGGTGTTATGGAAGGTCTGTGGGTTGTTCTATATTTAATTTTTTTTCTCATTTTATTTTGACTGTTAGACAGATAGAGAGGAACTTGTGGGAATTTCTGCCATATCTGGATGCCTGTAGGTATTTTGCATATTGACTTGAACAGGGAGAGTCATTTGCTGCTCTGTCTCAGGTAGCAAAGTCTGTTGGGCAAACCCTAGGAAAAAGCAAGCACAGTTCGTTCACCAAGAAACTGACTTTTGGGCACTTTGGTCATGAACAGAAAAGGAAGAATAAGCACGTGATATTGTAAACAAGGCAGGTAAACTTATATACACATAAAATCACAGACTCAAAGAATCATAGAGTTGAAAGAGACCACATGGGCCATCTAGTCCAACTCCCTGCTATCCAGGAAAGGCACAATCAAAGTACTCCTGACAGATGGCCATCCAGCCTCTGTTTACAAGCCTCCAAAGAAGGAGTTCCACCACACTCTGAGGCAGAGAGTTCCACTGTTGCATTGCTCTTCCAGTCAGGAAGTTCTTCCTAATGTTCAGGTGGAATCTCCTTTTGTGTAATTTAAACCCATTGCTCTGAGTCCTAATCTCCAGAGCAACAGAAAACAAACCTTCTCCCTTTTCCTTATGATAGATTTTCAAATATTTAAACATGGCTATCACGTCTCTTCTAAACCTCTTTTTCAGGCGAAACATGCCTAGCTCTTTTAAGTCGCTTCTCATAGGGGATGGTCCAAGGAGTTGCTCTTCTCTAGACATGTGCCAACATCAATATATCTCTTAAATTGTGGTGCCCAGAACTGGACACAGTGTTATTCCAGGTGAGGTCTGACCAAAGCAAAATAGAGAGGCTCCATGACTTATTTGATCTAGACATTATACTCCTTTTGATGCAGCCCAAAATCCCATTGGCCTTTTTAGCTGCTGCATCACACTATTGGCTCATGTTCAACTTGTTGTCCATGAAGGCTCCAAGATCTTTTTCACATGGACTGTTGTTGAGCCAGGCATCACCCATTCTGGATTTTTGCATGTCATTTTTTTCTGCCTAAGTATAGTATCTTACATTTGTTTGTACTGAAATTCATTTTGTTAGTTGTGGCCCAGCTCTCTCTTCTGTTAAGGTCATTTTGAATTTTGATCCTGTCCTCTGGAGTCATCTGATAACTTGATAAGCATGCCATCTAAACCTTCATCTAAGTCATTAAGAAAGATGTTGAATAGTACTGGGCCAGGAGTGAACCCTGCGGCACTCCACTAGTCACTTTTTTTTTCCAGGATGAAGAGGAACCATTAGTGAGCACTCTTTGAGTTCAGTCACTTAACCAATTACAAATCCAGTTAACAAAAATATTGTTTAGCCCCCATTTTATTAGTTTCCTTCTTCCCATATATACTGAACATCTTAAAAGTGTGATCCAGCCAATTATGGATAATTAAATACCACACATATAAATTCATACTGGTGACCAGCAACATTTAATTCACTCAATAAATATAGCATCAACATGGAATGCATTTTAGCAGCTGAAATAAGTCATAGCAAAAGGTCAAAGAACTTGTGCTTTTGTTTCATGTTAATGAGCATAGAAGTACTTACCTCCGGATGCCCCCCAACTTCAATGTAGGTACACACAGGATGGAAAGCTCCAGTTCCACAGACATACAAATGAGTTTGGTTATATGCCTTCAGCACTTTGATGAAGTTAGCACACTCTTTCTATAAAGATTTAAAAGAGAGTAGCATATATTAAGCAAGCATATATATTGCATACCTACAATTCACAGCTGCATTTCTTCCACAGATTATATAAGTAGTTATGACCATCAACTCCAGAACACTGGGTTGAATAATCCTCAGGTCAATGTAAATGCTGTACTTTAACTCTCATGGAAAAAGGAAAAAAATCCTTCACTAAGTAGAGTAACAAAAAGTGAGAGCTTACTCTGTCTCGGGAGAACCTAAAAGAAGCACCCACACCCTCTACTGTCTTCACTGCAGTGGTGCTTCTGATCTTTTAAACATCTGGGGAGGAAAATGGAGCCAACAGTAGTAGCTGCCCCCCTGAGGTGTTGCTGGTACTTTCCCATCGTCATGGAATGACCCTTGACTGATCCACAGGTATGAATGAAATTCATAATCCCCCCCCCCCCCCCCAAAAAAAAACCTGTCCTTGAATTGCAGCTGACTTATACTCATGGTAATTCAAGTCGTTGCATATATTTCCCATCAAGGCTTCCAACAACAATAAAAAGTGAAACACAATATGAACTTACAGGTTCATAAGCAAAATCTACAAAAGAGGGCCAAAGGGCTTACTTCGAACAGTCACAAGCTTCCAGAATAAGTAGAGCTTCAATCCTCAAAAAAGGCCATAGGAACCAACCATCTTCAAAATCAATCAGAGCAATGTTCCTCATCACAGTTGTCCAGACTGAGAAGACTTGGGAACTTTTCACATGGTAGTCATAGTGCCCTGCGTGCTATCCCTCCTTCTCTATCATATGGTGGGGATATGACAGGGTGTGTTGGCACCCTATCCCTGTCCTCATTAGATGGGAGAAAGGGCAGCAATGAGCAGCAACACATATTGCCCCACCACCCTTTTCTCCATCATATGGGGAAAAGGGGAGGAAAGTGTGAGTAGCTCGGAAATACACTTTCCTTCCCATAATGGTAGAAGAAGTGCGTTCTGGTGCTTCCACTCCACTTTGAGAGGAATGTGGGCAAGGCTTGCCATGCGTCATCTGATGACGCTCGGCAGTCCCCATCCAGGCCCAGCCAAATGCGTCAAAATGGGGCTATTTTATCCCCATGTGAAAAGGTCGATATAATAATAGAATAATAGTGTTAGTAGAGACCACATGGGGTTAAAGCACTGAGCTGGAGACCGAAAGGTCCCAGGTTCAATCCCCGGGAGCGGCATGAGCAGCTGCTGTTAGCTCCAGCTCCTGCCAACCTAGCAGTTCGAAAACATGCCAATGTGAGTAGATCAATAGGTACCTGATGGGAAGGTAACAGCGCTCCATGCAGTCATGCCGGCCACATGACCTTGGAGGTGTCTACAGACAACGCCGGCTCTTCGGCTTAGAAATGGAGATGAGCCCCAACCCCCAGAGTCACACATGACTGGACTAACGTCAGGGGGGAAAGAGACCACATGGGGCAACTAGCCCAGCCCCCTGCTATGCAATAAAAACACAATCAAAGTTCCTCTGACAGAAGTCCACCCAGCCTCTGTCCAAAAGCCTCCTAGGAAGGAACTTCCATCACACTTCGAGGCAAAGAGTTCTACTACTGAACAGCTCTTACAGTCATGAAGTTCTTTCTAATGTTCAGGTGGAATCTCCTTTCCTGTCATTTGAACCCATTGCTCCAAGTCCTAGTTTCCAGGGCAGCAGGAAACTGCTCCCTCATCCTTATGACATCCTTTCACATATTTATACATGGCTATCAAGACAGAGGCATACAGAAAGTGATGTCTAATCTGAGATACAAAGATAATAATTATTTTTAAATCTAGCAAATCCCTCACTGCGGGAAATCATGCACAGTGGAAAGGGAAAACAATTTTGGGGGTGACCACCTGCAAAGACCTTCTGGCTCCATCTCCATCAGCACCTCTTATATTTTTGTGAAGTTTGCCCCCCAC